>NW_022992333.1:15000-64467 GCF_902827175.1 Gymnodraco acuticeps | reverse complement strand
CCTCACTGCAATCTTTAAAGGTCGTTTTCTCCAAATTAGTTTTTGTCTCCTACTCTGAGTTCGACATTTCAACTTCAGTAGCACGTACATACACCAAACCTTCCAGTTATATTCCTATCAATATTATGAAGGCTTTTCCAGAAGGGTTTGTTCATATATAATTCATAGCCTGAATTATACAACATTGTATACCTAAAAACATGGCGAAAATGGATATTTTAGGGCTGTTGACAGTATTTTCTGATTTATGGAGTGATAAAAAAGAGATATCCAATATCCCTTCTGTAAAAGCCTTAGATGCTAATATGACTACAAAATGAAACAAGAATTTTGAATCTGGCTATATCCAAAGTTCAGATTTCGATTCCTGAAATGTGTTAAAATCGGTGCATATTTAATGAGATAATGGATAATTTGCATATTTAAACATGCTATTTCAGAAAACTTGTAATACAAAAGACAATTGCCTTATTGTAAGTAATTAACTGGAGACATTTCTAGCTGATACCTTTAAGTTAAAAATATTACCCTATTCACCTGGGGTGTCTCGCCTTAATTTTCATGACTTTTTTATCCTAATTTCGACTTTTCTATTTCATAATGATGTCTTTATATTTTATAATAATAACTGTTTAATCTCATGATTATGACTGTCATCTCATATGTTTGACTTTTTATCTCATCATTTACAAAGTTAATTCATAAATATGAATTTGATAATTATGATATCTTAATTATGAATTTTTATCCCATAGTTACAAGTTTTTCTTTAAATTCCATTTTAAATTCTCGTAATTTAAAAAAGTAAAATAAATCGGTATAATGTTTAACGACTGCAAAAAAACGTTTCTCTAAATAAAAACACTTTTTGGAGAAAATGTTTTTTAAATATATATATTGTGCTGCCTATGACAGGAAAAAAGCATTGCAAAGACTTGTAATAGTAGTATTTGATTCTGTGTGTCCTGCCCTGTAGATTAGAGGCAGCTGTGCAGCACTTTAGGTCCTGCGGGACAGCAGGGGGCCAGTACTACCTCTGGTCGGAGAGATTCCCCTCCCTCAACCAGCTGGTGGAGATATACCAACACACATCCATCTCCAAGCAGACCAAGGTGTTCCTGCTGGAGGACCGGAACCCAGGTAGGAACAGATAGAGCAGAAGTACAGATACTCGGTGTTTTAAAATACTCTGGTGAAAGTAGAAGTACTGACTAAAACTTCTTTACTCAAGTCAAAGTAAAGAACTTTGAAATGTACTTCAGTCAAAAGTACCCATAACTAGCAGCTGTTTTAAAGAGTACCCGGACCCCTTCCTTATATTAATAGAACAATAATGTCATTGTTAGCTAATGAATGTTTCCATGCTGAACAACGGCAACATGACAACGTTTCCATTGGTCCCTCTTCTTTAGAGAAGACCAGGAAATGATGGATACACGGATCGTGTTCAAATCAATAGGCACGCAATGACTCTAAAGAATAATGATCACGCATCAAACACACATTCAGACTAAAGGAACCAGCTGTTTGGGAAATGAGAGAAGTAGAAAGTACAGGTATTTGAGTTCAACATGTAAGAAGTAGAAGTACAGGTATTTGAGTTCACATGTAAGAAGTAGAAAGTACAGGTATTTGGGTTCAACATGTAAGAAGTAGAAAGTAAAGGTATTTGTGGTTCAACATGTAAGAAGTAGAAAGTACAGGTATTTGAGTTCAACATGTAAGAAGTAGAAAGTACAGGGTATTTGGGTTCAGCATGTAGAAGTAGAAAGTACAGGTATTTGAGTTCAACATGTAAGAAGTAGAAACTAAAGGTTTTGGGTTCAACTGTAAGAAGTCGAAAGTAAAGGTATTTGGGTTCAACATGTAAGAAGTAGAAAGTAAAGGTATTTGGGTTCAACATGTAAGAAGTAGAAGAAGTACAGGTATTTGTGTTCAACATGTAAGAAGTAGAAAGTAAGGTATTTGGGTTCAACATGTAAGAAGTAGAAAGTACAGGTATTTGAGTTCAACATGTAAGAAGTAGAAAGTACAGGTATTTGAGTTCAACATGTAAGAAGTAGAAAGTAAAGGTATTTGGGTTCAACATGTAAGAAGTAGAAAGTAAAGGTATTTGGGTTCAACATGTAAGAAGTAGAAAGTACAGGTATTTGGGTTCAGCATGTAAGAAGTAGAAAGTACAGGTATTTGAGTTCAACATGTAAGAAGTAGAAAGTACAGGTATTTGAGTTCAACACATGTAAGAAGTAGAAAGGTAAAGGTATTTTGGGTTCAACATGTAAGAAGTAGAAAGTAAAGGTATTTGGGTTCAACAGGTTAAGAAGTAGAAAGTAAAGGTATTTGGGTTCAACATGTAAGAAGTAGAAAGTACAGGATTTGAGTTCAACATGTAAGAAGTAGAAAGTACAGGTATTTGAGTTCAACATGTAAGAAGTAGAAAAGTAAAGGTATTTGGGTTCAACATGTAAGAAGTAGAAAGTACAGGTATTTGGGTTCAACATGTAAGAAGTAGAAAGTACAGGTATTTGAGTTCAACATGTAAGAAGTAGAAAGTAAAGGTATTTGGGTTCAACATGTAAGAAGTAGAAAGTAAAGGTATTTGGGTTCAAACATGTAAGAAGTAGAAAGTACAGGTATTTGAGTTCAACATGTAAGAAAGTAGAAAGTACAGGTATTTGAGTTCAACATGTAAGAAGTAGAAAAAGTAAAGGTATTTGGGGTTCAACATGTAAGAAGTAGAAAGTACAGGTATTAGTGTTATCAACATGTGAGAAAGTAGAAAGTACAGGGTATTTGTGTTCAACATGTAAGAAGTAGAAAGTACAGGTATTGAGTTCAACATGTAAGAAGTAGAAAGTACAGGTATTTGGGTTCAACATGTAAGAAGTAGAAAGTACAGGTATTTGAGTTCAACAATGTAAGAAGTAGAAAAGTACAGGTATTTGAGTTCAACATGTAAGAAGTAGAAAGTAAAGGTATTTGGGTTTCAACATGTAAGAAGTAGAAAGTACAGGTATTTGGGTTCAACATGTAAGAAGTAGAAAGTACAGGTATTTGAGTTCAACATGTAAGAAGTAGAAAGTACAGGTATTTGAGTTCAACATGTAAGAAGTAGAAAGTACAGGTATTTGAGTTCAACATGTAAGAAGTAGAAAAGTACAGGTATTTGGGTTCAACATGTAAGAAGTAGAAAGTACAGGTATTTGAGTTCAACATGTAAGAAGTAGAAAGTACAGGTATTTGGGTTCAACATGTAAGAAGTAGAAAGTACAGGTATTTGAGTTCAACATGTAAGAAGTAGAAAGTACAGGTATTTGAGTTCAACATGTAAGAAGTAGAAAGTAAAGGTATTTGGGTTCAACATGTGAGAAGTAGAAAGTAAAGGTATTTGGGTTCAACATGTAAGAAGTAGAAAGTACAGGTATTTGTGTTCAACATGTAAGAAGTAGAAAGTACAGGTATTAGTGTTCAACATGTGAGAAGTAGAAAGTACAGGTATTTGTGTTCAACATGTAAGAAGTAGAAAGTACAGGTATTAGAGTTCAACCTGTAAGAAGTAGAAAGTAAAGGTATTTGTGTTCAACATGTAAGAAGTAGAAAGTACAGGTATTTGGGTTCAACATGAGAGAAGTAGAAAGTATAGGTATTTGAGTTCAACATGTAAGAAGTAGAAAGTACAGGTATTTGTGTTCAACATGTAAGAAGTAGAAAGTATAGGTATTTGTGTTCAACATGTAAGAAGTAGAAAGTACAGGTATTTGTGTTCAACATGTAAGAAGTAGAAAGTACAGGTATTAGTGTTCAACATGTGAGAAGTAGAAAGTACAGGTATTTGTGTTCAACATGTAAGAAGTAGAAAGTACAGGTATTTGTGTTCAACATGTGAGAAGTAGAAAGTACAGGTATTAGTGTTCAACATGTGAGAAGTAGAAGTACAGGTATTTGAGTTCAACATGAAAAGAAGTAGACAGTACAAGTATTTGAGTTCAAACATGTAAGAAGTAGAAAGTAAAGGTTATTTGGGTTCAACATGTAAGAAGTAGAAAGTACAGGTATTTGAGTTCAACATGTAAGAAGTAGAAAGTAAAGGTATTTGGGTTCAACATGTAAGAAGTAGAAAGTACAGGTATTAGTGTTCAACATGTGAGAAGTAGAAAGTACAGGTATTTGTGTTCGACATGTAAGAAGTAGAAAGTACAGGTATTAGAGTTCAACCTGTAAGAAGTAGAAAGTAAAGGTATTTGTGTTCAACATGTAAGAAGTAGAAAGTACAGGTATTTGGGTTCAACATGAGAGAAGTAGAAAGTACAGGTATTTGAGTTCAACATGTAAGAAGTAGAAAGTACAGGTATTTGTGTTCAACATGTAAGAAGTAGAAAGTACAGGTATTTGTGTTCAACATGTAAGAAGTAGAAAGTACAGGTATTTGTGTTCAACATGTAAGAAGTAGAAAGTACAGGTATTAGTGTTCAACATGTGAGAAGTAGAAAGTACAGGTATTTGGGTTCAACATGTAAGAAGTAGAAAGTACAGGTATTTGTGTTCAACATGTAAGAAGTAGAAAGTACAGGTATTTGTGTTCAACATGTGAGAAGTAGAAAGTACAGGTATTTGTGTTCAACATGTGAGAAGTAGAAAGTACAGGTATTAGTGTTCAACATGTGAGAAGTAGAAAGTACAGGTATTAGTGTTCAACATGTGAGAAGTAGAAAGTACAGGTATTAGTGTTCAACATGTGAGAAGTAGAAAGTACAGGTATTAGTGTTCAACATGTAAGAAGTAGAAAGTACAGGTATTAGTGTTCAACATGTGAGAAGTAGAAAGTACAGGTATTAGTGTTCAACATGTGAGAAGTAGAAAGTACAGGTATTTGTGTTCAACATGTAAGAAGTAGAAAGTACAGGTATTTGTGTTCAACATGTAAGAAGTAGAAAGTACAGGTATTTGAGTTCAACATGTAAGAAGTAGAAAGTACAGGTATTTGTGTTCAACATGTAAGAAGTAGAAAGTACAGGTATTAGTGTTCAACATGTGAGAAGTAGAAAGTACAGGTATTTGGGTTCAACATGTAAGAAGTAGAAAGTACAGGTATTTGGGTTCAACATGTAAGAAGTAGAAAGTACAGGTATTTGAGTTCAACATGTAAGAAGTAGAAAGTAAAGGTATTTGGGTTCAACATGTAAGAAGTAGAAAGTACAGGTATTTGTGTTCAACATGTAAGAAGTAGAAAGTACAGGTATTTGTGTTCAACATGTGAGAAGTAGAAAGTACAGGTATTTGTGTTCAACATGTAAGAAGTAGAAAGTACAGGTATTAGTGTTCAACATGTGAGAAGTAGAAAGTACAGGTATTTGGGTTCAACATGTAAGAAGTAGAAAGTAAAGGTATTTGGGTTCAACATGTAAGAAGTAGAAAGTACAGGTATTTGAGTTCAACATGTAAGAAGTAGAAAGTACAGGTATTTGAGTTCAACATGTGAGAAGTAGAAAGTACAGGTATTTGTGTTCAACATGTGAGAAGTAGAAAGTACAGGTATTTGTGTTCAACATGTGAGAAGTAGAAAGTACAGGTATTTGTGTTCAACATGTAAGAAGTAGAAAGTACAGGTATTTGTGTTCAACATGTGAGAAGTCAAAGTAAAAAGTCGTCAGAAAAATAAGTAGTGGAGTAAAGTACTAATACCAGATAAATATACTTAAGTACAGGAACGCAGTATTTGTACTTCCCACCTCTGATGGTCACCTTCGAATGAAAACTAACAATATATAATATATATACTTATTGTTATGTACTAAGGAGGGATTTGAACAGAAACTTCCTTTAGTATTGAAACAGAGTCGTAGCAATTGATTTCAAATTAGGATTGTGATTCAATAATTGAAATGATATATACAGAAGGGGATTATGTGTGCAACATCTATGTGAGTTTAGTCAGGATTTTTAGATTAAAGTCAGATTTGCATTATTTTATACACAAATATATAAAGACAGTAAACAGAAGTACTAAATGAAATCCATATAAAGTAGTGTATTTTATTGTTTTGTCTCAACAGCAACGAAGGGGCTCAGAAGATGTTCTTCCTTCCCAGCGTCCTCTGCCACCTCCTCCCTCCTCCGACTGCCCACCTGCATCTGCACCCGTGGCACCACGACAGGGTGTGTGTGTGTGTGTGTGTGTGTGTGTGTGTGTGTGTGTGTGTGTGTGTGTGTGTGTGTGTGTGTGTGTGTGTGTGTGTGTGTGTGTGTGTGTGTGTGTGTGTGTTGTGTGTGTGTGTGTGTACATGGCAGCATAATGAATTTGAACTGCTGTACCTCGGTATCAGTTTTATTCAGAATTCTGCCAGTTGTTGCCTAACTTTTTCAGGGAATTATGGAGTTGAGGACATTCAGGAATTAAACACAAGTCATACAGAGGAGACTGGTGAATTGCTTAGGCCACCTGGGCAGTAGACAGGAGGTGAACCGGTGCTCTCCAGTTCCAAAGTCCATGTAAATTGCCCATAAGAGAAGTTGATCGTGGTTGCAGCTGTAATATTGTACCTGAATGACTTTGAGTGTGTGTGTGTGTGTGTGTGCGCGCGTGCGTGCGTGTGTGTGTGTGTGTGTGTGTGTGTGTGTGTGTGTGTGTGTGTGTGTGTGTGTGTGGGTGTGTGTTGTGTGTGTGGTGTGTGTGTGTGTGTGTGTGTGTGGTGTGTGTGTGTGTGTGTGTTGTGTGTGTGGTGTGTGTTGTGTGTGTGTGTGTGTGTGTGTGTGTGTGCAGGTCAGAGCTCTGTACACTTTCGAGGCAGAGGAGCCGGACGAGTTGGAGTTTAACACCGGAGACGTGATCTCGGTGCTGGAGAGCTCTGACCCGACCTGGTGGAGAGGAGCTCTGAGGGGGAAGAGTGGCCTGTTCCCCTCCAACCACACCACCCCCCTCTGACACACACACACACACACACACACACACACACACACACACACACACACACACACACACACACACACACACACACACACACTATATATAAGTTCTAACATTTATAACTACGTACATCAAAACGCTGTTCACAAGTGAATAGTGTGAAGGAGTTTTTTGTATAGGGATGAAGCTAAAGATCGTGATCACATGAATCAAAACGTTTTGGAAATCTCACACTGTAAATCAAAAGACGCCACTTCATGTCATTGATAAACCCATTCAATAAAAGTAGTTTGTTATATATGAGTGTATGATAAAACAATCCAGACATGTTGTATTGTTGTAATTTAAGAACCTTTAAATGTGCTGCTTATATCCTGAATCAATGCAGATGTACCAGCGATGGTTGAGATACTGAAAAGGGAAGAGCAGAATACAAAATATACCACATTTTCAAACTCATGGGCGTACATGTTAATGCTGTATATGTATTACTCTATAGTGAGTAATGAACATTTACTTGTTAGGACCCAGTGCAGTCTAGTGTCTGCCCTTCTTACTGCAGTTTTAACATACGAAATTGTGTGGTTTCAAATAGGCTAGATTTAGTTTTACTTTCAGCTGTGTCGTTGTTGTTGCTTTTGTTGCTTTTAAATTGTCTATTGTGTTAACTTGTACTTGTTTCATGGTGTGTGAGTTGTGCTGTGTGATTTTGTTGTATGTTTTGTTTGTTTATTTGACTGTGCATCACTTTGGTCTGGAGGTTTTAAAGTGCTTTATAAATAAAGCTGTTTGCATTGTATTTGCAGAAAGGAGTTAAAAACTAACTGCAGTTTAGCATCAAAGCAGACACAGCTGGAAAGGTGACGTACTCAGTGGCGTTTTTATATGTACGAAGGTGGTGGGGCACGAACAACTTAGATGTGTGTATACAAGCTTCTGGGGCTTTTTTAAACAAGTAAACAAATAGCTGTAGGCCAGGGGTGCCCAACCTTATTTGAACCGAGAGCTACTTTTAAAGTTGCCAGTCTGCCGAGATCTACCAGTCCAAATAGAGAGGCGTAGTTACTGACAGCCTACTACCAGGTAAATACACACTTCTACTTGTATAAAACTGACCTTTGTACGATTAATACCTCGTAAAATACTGCAGATCCTTTATTTTACCTCTTTCTAATCTACACACATACAAGTATTTAACTGAAGTTACACAACAGTGTTGTTGATACAGAGTTGGAGTTTATTCAAACGTCACTACAGTGAGTAATGTTTTCAAGAAGCATTGAACAGTGCTGCCACATATGACACAGGGAAAAAGAAAATACTCTGAACCCTTTCTTTGCCATTAAAATGAGGCTTACTAATAAGATGACTCAGATCTGAAGCTGCTCAGGAATCTGCTGCCAAAGTGCAATACAAAAGACAACATTAATAAAATCAAACCATTTTTTTGTTGCATTTTAGTAGATTATAAAAAGAAATGCCTTTAAAATAGGATGCAAGCAACACTAGCTTCTTAACCTGAATTGATAATAGACTATAATCAATTTAAGTTTGCATTCTTATACCATTTTGTACAATAATTATAATGAATAAGTTCAAACAAACTAAAACTTACAGCTGATTAATAACGGTATCCAACTTGAGTTTTTATTATATCAAAAACCTGTTGAAATGCTTCTGTTATTTTTACTGTCCCCAAAAAGCGCGTCGGCAGCCTCCAGGAAAGCTTCTTTCACAACTTCGCCGTCTTTGAAAGACTTAATGTGTTTCTCAAGAACGTGCCTGACACGATAAGATGCTCTGGTAGCAGCCTTGCTCTTGTTGTCGGGCCTGGTGAAAATGGACTGCTGTGCATTTAGCTGTCCTTTCAGGCCCCTCCCCTTTTGGAGCGTAGGGCAGAATTAGGAGGGAGTTCCGTCTCGTAGCGTTTGTGCACTGTTTTGAAATGCCGCTCCTAAATTACCCTTCTTCGATAAAGCCACGCTCACATTGCAGATGAGACAGATGGACTTTGAATTGGATTAGATATAAAAAATAAAATAATCATCCTCCCACTCGGAGTGACAATTATATATTTTGGGCTTTTTTGCTTCTGCCATAATTGCGGTCTTGTGTGTGTGCGGACTGTCACTCCTGTTGACACGGACAACGTTAGCGAAATAGTGCCCACTGACCACCAGCCACGCCCCCACACATGGGGTCACGCCGGCCAATCACAAAGCTTTGGTGCGTTCAAGTGCATTATTCTGGCACGGGAAGATTATGTTATAGGACATTAACGATAAAACTGAATATTGTTGTTCTATTTTTAGACACATCTCGTGATCGACTGGGAATCTCCCCGCGATCGACCGGTCAACTTCAATCATTTTCTTTCCGTTTTACTGATTTTAATCGCTATACGCTGCTCTCTCGTCTCCTCTTCACATCTAAACTTTTCACAGAACTCGTATTTACAGCCAATCAGCTCTCTGATTTAAGAGATGACGTTTGGTGAGTATGGCAGCACAGTGCCCCTATGGTGATTATTTTTGTGCCGCACACATTGAATAGAAAAACACTCTGAGCATGCGCAGTGTAGTTTTTACAGCACACGTTCATTTTAACCGCAGAGAGAGGGGCTTGATCGGGGCTTGCCCCACGTTGCTCACACGGCTCAATAGGCACACTGTAGACACTAGTTAGAAGACTGCAGACTAAAACAGCAATGTACAGACGAATCAGACGACTTGTTAGCAGATTTAGTCTTAAACCTTTTTGTCTCCTGCAGCAGAAAGGTGAATAATCTCAGCAGTTCAAGTTTAGCCATTCATCACGGCGTTATTCATTATAGGCACACATCTCAAGAGGCTTGAGGACAGAGAGAGAAGGGTGACTTCCAACGGTCTTATACCCCAGGTAGTGACATCACAATCATGTTGTACAGCGCTAACCAATGAA
Source organism: Gymnodraco acuticeps (assembly GCF_902827175.1). Taxonomy (NCBI): domain Eukaryota; kingdom Metazoa; phylum Chordata; class Actinopteri; order Perciformes; family Bathydraconidae; genus Gymnodraco; species Gymnodraco acuticeps. The sequence goes on along the minus strand of NW_022992333.1, from coordinate 54,623 downwards.
CACAGAAGTCGCAGCTACTTACATAGACAATATGGTACACAGTAATACATGGAGTCATACAAGCCTGTATGTTATATCTCAACACTCCAACTTATGAATTATGTGCTTACTGTTTACCTGTTCATATCTAATCAACAAAACAAAAACATGGTACAAATGATTTAAATGTGGGCTTCTTCCACACATTTTACACACCAAACATGATCCCTTCAAATGTCCTCAGCTTCAGTTTGGAAGCAGGCTTGGTCATCACATCTGCAACCATTTCGTCTGTAGGACAATAAACCAGTGTCATCTTTCCCTGCCTTATGGTGGACCTAATGAAGTGGTACTTAATATCCACGTGTTTACACCTTTGTCTACACACAGGATTTTTAGCAAGGGCTATTGTCCCCTGATTGTCCTCGTTTACAACTCTTTTCTTATACACATATGTGTCTATCCCTTCCAGTAGCTGCTCCAAGTAAATACACTCCTGTATTAATAGAGCTAGAGCCATATACTCAGCTTCACATGTGGAAAGCGCTACTGTAGGCTGTTTCTTGGTTTTCAAAGAGACTAGTGAGCTGTCCTTACTCATGCTCACACAATACCCTGTCATACTGCGTCTATCTGTTTTATCTGCAGCCCAATCAGCGTCACTATAAGCCTGCAGGCCTAGTTTCTCAATGCTCTTTCTGAAACAAAGCGGCTTGTCTGCAGTACCCCTGAGATAACAAAACGTGTTTTACTGTAACCCAATGTTCATCAAATATTGTTATAACTTGCTTACCACGAAACATAGGTCTGCACGTGTACAGGTAGTCAAATAGATTAGGCTGCCAACAGCCTCTCTGTATTTCTTCACATCCACCATTTTAGGTGCATCTTCAGTGTAATCTAACTTTTGGTCACAAGGTGTGTCCCTTACCCTACACTCCTGCATGTCAAAACGTTCCAGTATCTTTTCCACGTATCTCTTTTGTGATACTTTCACACAGCCGTCAGACTGACTGAAATCCATGCCCAGAAAATGATTTAATCTCCCTAAATCCTTCATTTTAAATTTTGTGGAAAGCATGTTTTTCACTTTCTCTAAAATCTTGGTGTTGCTGGCTGTGATGATAAGATCATCGACCCAGATAGCAATTATGACTTTCCCCTCTTTAGACTCCTTGGAGTACACGCAGTGGTCTGCCGGGTTCTGTGTGAAATTGTCATCTGTTAAGCATTCATGCAACATCGTATTCCAATTTCGCCCTGACTGCTTCAGGCCGTATTGACTTCTCTAGCTTACACACTAGCTTTCCTCCCTCCTTTACATAACCCTCAGGTTGTTCCATGTAAATGTCGTGATCGATGGGTGCATGCAGGTAGGCTGTCTTTACATCCATCTGGTGTAAAATAAAATCCTCTTGGGCTGCCTTCTGCATTAATTCACGTACACTTGTCAGGTTGGCTGTAGATGAGAACGTCTCTCCGTAATCTATCCCCGCCCTCTGACTGTATCCTTTTGCTACGAACCTAGCTTTGTACTTGTCGTGTCCGTCAACGTCTCCTTTAACTGAATAGACCCATTTACCTCCCACTGTTTTCCTGCCCTCTGGCAATTTTGTCAGGGTAAAAGTCTGATTGTCTTCTAGAGACTTAATTTCCTCATCCATCGCTTTTCCCCAGGTTTCTGACTCGGTCGATGTCATGGCCTCTTTAAAGGTCAGAGGTACACTGCAAACTGCTCTGTAACAATAATCTATACTAGTGAGTGTTTTATCCTCTTCATCACTATCTTCCTGAGTATAATCTCTAAAGTACTCAAGGTTTGCGCTCCCTACTGGGATATCTCCCACTCTCTGAGGCATGTGACTCCACCCTAGGGTGCTGTTCGCCATCATCCTCTGGTGCTGACTGTGGAGCGTTAGCTTGTACATCTTTGCTCAGTATAGGCTGTGGGGCCTTTACTCCCTCTTCACAGTCTTCGTCCGAATCCTGTTCTAACCACTGTGTCTGAGTCTCGCTATCACAAGTTGTGCTGGTGATAAACTTTACTAGTCTGTGCTTCTGAACCTTCTCTTTGTCGGGGTAGTAAACTAGATAGGCGGGGCTTCCCTTGTCATGCCCTACAAAACGTCCTTTCTCACACCTAGTGTCTAATTTGTCTCTGTCCTGCTGGTAGGCATAGCACACTGCTCCAAACGTACGCATCCTCGCTAAGTTACACTTCTTCCCTGTCAGTGCTGAATATGGCGTAGTGCCCGTGTGCTTATTAAAACACCGGTTTCTGGTATGTGCTGCTTCCTGAATGGCATGGTGCCACAGGTTTTTAGGCAGATCACTGTCAATAAGCATACATCTGGCCATTTCAAAAAGAGTGCGCCCTTCTCTTTCAGCTGTCCCGTTCTGATGTGGGGAATAAGGACAAGACGTCTCATGTCTGATCTTGTTCTTTCTCAATAGTGTCTGAAAGTCCTTACCAGTGAACTCAGTCCCATTATCTGATCTAATGCATTTCACCGTCCCATAGGGTAACATCTGCCAGATACTTCTCAGTGGCTTGAACTGCGTCACTCTTCGCTTTCAGGAAATACACAAACACTGCCCCTGTACACACATCTGTAAATGACTGCATATACTTGAAGCCATTTATGGACTCGTTATTAACTGGACCAGCTAGATCAGTGTTCACCAACTCAAGTGGTGTGTTTGCTTGATCGGTCGGATCTCTGTTTCTCGTTTGGGTAAACTCTCCCTCTATGCATACTGTACAATCTTTATCAGGCTTACGCTTTGTACCCTTAATATGCATACCTACAGTTACATCCTGCAGCTTTAACACATCCTCATAATTACAGTGACCCATAATCTCATGCCACGTTTGGATATCATGGCTGACATGACACTTATCTTCAACATCACACTCTGTTTGCAAATAGTACATTTTCTTACATACATCAATTTCAAACTTGGTACCATCCGGTACCATCAGAGCATCTTTACCTTCGTCGAAGAACACCTTGGCTCCGTTAGCTGTAGCAGACTTCACGGAAAAGAGTTATTGGGGGTACGATGGGATGCTTTCTTCAGAGTCACTTTACACCGTCGTCCCTCGCTGTCTATCAGACACATCTCTGCTTCTCCTCTGCCTTGTGCTACCCCGAAGGTGCGCCTCCCGTCTGCCAATTCCATGCTCTGTCTCTCCGGCTTGAAGGTGCTGTCAAAAATCTTGAATTTATTCTTATCGTTGATGATGTGAGACGACGCTCCCGTGTCCACGATCAATCCTTTTCTGTGGGTCTGTTGTCTCTGTCTCTGTCCCTTCAGCTCGCACTTTGAAGGTGTAGTCATCTTCTACCGCAGCTTCTCCGGTACCACCTGGCATGCTCGCGCACCGAGTGGCATCACCTCGGTCCTTCTTTGTGCACGCTTTGTCTGTGTGCCCCTTGCTTTTACAAAAGCTACACCAGACTTTCTTTCTGCAGTCATCTTTTCGATGGCCTTTCTCTCCGCATCGCCAACATGTGCCGACGTGTTCTCCGTCGCCATCGGGATGAATCGTTTGGCGGGCTTTCTCTTTGTTGCTGCTTGGACCCTCAGCACCCTCTCGCTCGTCTCGTCTGAGGCTGAATCTTCTGAGGCCTCGAAGTTCCTCAACTTCGCCTTGAACTGTCCCAACGTTACTTCACTGTCACCGTGTGTCACCATTAGAGTGAACGGCTTGTATTTTTCGGGTAATCCCCACATAACCATCGCCATCATTAGTCCCTCACTCGGTGCTTCTCCCGCGCTCCTGAGTGCCGTAATGATCTGCTCAGCTCGGATAATGCACTCTGTTACCGTTTCATTATCAGCTTTCTTCTTCTTCAGTCATGGTTATATACAAGGTGACGATCCTGGGTCTGCCTTTTCCAATATAGTGCTCCCGTAATACTCTGAGAGTTTCTCGGCCCTTGTCCTTCGTGTCTCTGAATATCAGGCCTAAACTGGTATTGTCGAGTAGCGGTGCTAACTCACAATAGGCGTCAGCATTGAGCTTGTCGTCTTGAGCCCTCAGTGCCGCGGTCAGCTCTCCAGCGGGTGCTCGAAGGATGGTCTCCTTCAATCCCACTCCGTGCATGCAACACAACATCCTCTCTTCCCAGAGCTCATACTCTTCTGCTTTCCCGTCGAACGTGGGCCACTTGCTCTTCCTCGTGGTTCTATTCGCCATGCTTTTTCGTTTGTAGCTTCAGTAGCTTAGCTTAGGTCCTCGTTAGCTTAAGCTTCCTTCGGTTCTCCCGATGCTAAACTAGCTTAACACGTGGCTAACTAGCTACTCCTATGCTAACCATGCTAACAGGCAATCTTCTCGCCTTGTTATCGCACGTGCGCTTCGAACTGTAGAATAATTCCTCGCATCTGGGCCCATAACCTGTTAGCAGATTTAGACTTAAACCTTTTTGTCTCCTGCAGCAGAAAGGTGAATAATCTCAGCAGTTCAAGTTTAGCCATTCATCACGGCGTTATTTATTATAGGCACACATCTCAAGAGGCTTGAGGACAGAGAGAGAAGGGTGACTTCCAACGGTTTTATACCCCAGGTAGTGACATCACAATCATGTGGTACAGCGTCAGTGGCATTTCTATATGTACAAAAGTGGTGGGGCACAAAAAACGTACATGTCTATACTGTAGCTTCTGCAGTGAGGTTCATGGCTGGTGAGGCACTGGCACTGACTCTTCAGGTTTACAAATATTATATTTTGACCTAAATCAAAATATAATATTACTTTCAAAACTTTAGTCTGATGCTTCAATTAATTTTAAACAGACAGTTCAACAGAAGGATACCCCAAAACATTTAATTGTATCATTTAAATATTGAATTGTTCTCTCTTAGTAAGATCCCATTTTCAATAAAATTGCGGTCTTACCTTGACTTGAAGATGAAGTCCATTTGCCTATCCTTCTGGACAAAAATCTCTATTACTTTTTTGTAAAAGTCCTCCTTATCTTCTTGTAGTTTCAAAAGTCTATCATAAATCTAAATGACGGATATGATTCGAAAATTATAAAAGTAGGGTAGACATGTGGATATTATCCGGCTGAACAAAACGTGCATTTATCTAACAGCTACGTTTCCCACAGATCTTATTTTGAGCTATTTTCTAAAATCCTATGGAGAAATCTCATTGCTTTTTTGTGGAGGGAAGCCATGCGCAGCTTACTTTCTGGTTTTAGGACGCGTCTCTCTCCTCCTCTTCACCTGCTCTTCACACACCACACTTTTCGCGGCACACGTACTTACAGCCAATCAGCTCTGAATGATGTGAGATGACGTATGGTGGGGATGGCAGCTCTATGCCCCTATGGTCATTATTTTTTGCCACACACATTAAATAGGAAAATACTCTGAGCATGCGCAGTGTAGTTTTTACAGTCACCATTCACTTAGACAGTGAGAGGAAGGGGCAGGATCGGGTTTTGTCCCACATGGCTCTAAACAGCTCAATAGGCACACACTGTAGACACTAATTAGAAGAACACATACTAAAACAGCAATGTACAGACGAATCAGATGATTAAACATGATCTTAAAATATATTTTATATATATTTTAATTTATTTTTTGCATTTTGTTGTAATCATTATTTTAATACTTTCTGCTGACCAGTGGCGAGCCGTCAGGGCCCTCTAGGCCCTCTGTGAGGGCCTAAGATATTCTACAAAATAATATTTAAAAACATTACAAATTTATTTTTTTAGTTATATTTTTCATTAGTTTTACCAAAATAACTTGATTTAATTGTATTTAAAATAACATTTCCAAAGAAATAAATCCTTCGAATCTGCCTATTCAGTTTCAGTTGGAATGTGAAGGGTTACATTAAAGAAGCTCGTCTCTGCGAGTCTGTGAAGAGAGGAGCTGTTGGACGTCCAGGCGGTCCAGCTGTGAACTCACAGAGGGCCAGCTATAGTAACTGACCGAGAGAGTAATGTCAGATGACAGTACAATTGACCAATCATATCTTCCCTCTAAATGGGTGGGTGTTATTATTGCGGACTTTATGACAAGTTCCGCCCGCTGTGAAACTTTTCTTGTTTCCATAACAACAACAACTTCCTGTCAACAGCGTTAACTCGCCTTCAAAATAAAAGCATGCCAAATTACACTTAAGACATACAACTGCAACGAAAGTAACAGACACAATGCAATATCCTTTTCAATTTCAAAGAACACAAATAGGGTTATTTACAGGTGTTGTTTTGTGTGGTAGAAGGTCGCTTTCATTGATACGTTTTGCACTTCGGGCCGTTGTTTTGATATTCCGCTGAAGTATACACTGTAGAGGCTTCTCAATACTCAAATTTCCCCTCCTCGGTTCCCCTCCTCGATACTTAGACCCGCCCACAGGAGATGCGAGCGGAGGACCGAGGAGGGGAACCGAGGAGAGAGGAGGGGAAGCAGCAGGCGTTTAAAGAAATGAGAACTCCTCTCCTCTGAGCGGTCATATTAAAGCGACGTCCGTTCATTATTACGTGGCAACAGCTGCATCAGCTGTCGAGTGTTTTGTCATAGCGCTGTATCTCTGTTAGATCAGCTGAACATTGTTCCCCCACATATTTACTTTGAATTCATTGAGAGTGCGGTATAATGAGACAATAACAGGCTACAGATGCGGACACACAAATATATTTATATAAATATATACAATTTAAAGTATGAGAGCACTCTCATAATAACGTAACACAATCAGAGACTGGATATATCCCCCCCTCTCTCTGGTCGCTGAAATGGGGAATTGAAATTACGGGCCAAAAGTTGTATTTACAAGTATTAACTTGTAATAATAATAAGCCACTTACAATTCACCCTGAGATCAGGGAGCTTGGATGGAAGTTTCCCTAACATACAAAGCCATGTTAGGGAAACTTCCATCTTATATCTGCTCCCTGATCTCACGGAGAATTGTAAGTGGCTACTGCCTGAGATCGCATGCTGTGGTTTTAACTGCTAGGACTGTCTTAGGGAAGACAGCTTTTAGATGCGCAGCTCCTCTGTCTTGGAATAGTCTGCAAATTAAATGGAAACTGAGCAATCTGGTGCCACTAAATGTTTTTAAAGCTCGGTTGGATGCTACTCAATCGGAAGCTATTGGTACCTGTTTATGTGGATAATTATGTAAATGATGCTGTATGATGTCCTTTTGTTGTTCTATTTATGTTGTTATGTTTCATGTGGAACTACTTGAGCAGGTCTCCCTTGAAAAAGAGATCAATGATCTCAATGGGATTTATCTGTATAAATAAAGATTTGAAATTCAATTAAAAGTAAGCAGAGGACACCAAACCAACTGAGACCCGTCTGTCCGCCGCATCTACGCACTGTACAACACACACCTACATACTGTACCACACACACACACACACATACACACTGCCTACAACACACACTTACAGCTCATAAAGCATAATCAGGCTACAGCCGTTGTGTATTTTATTATGTGAAGCACTAAATGGTCTTAGAAAAATATCGACTCTTTGTACTACAGCAAATAAAGAGAGTAATGTAGGCCTGTTATACTGAGTGATATTGTACACTGCTCTGCTTTCTGCACGGACCTCACAGCTGTTCTCACTGTAAACATCGCGACGCGATGAAAGCAGTTTCTAAAATAATATCCAGAGGATGCATGCAGATCTGTCATTGGCTGAGATAAGTCCGGCCGTGCGTCACGCTTCCACCGTTCCCGGAAATGCATCCGCGGAGGAGCCGTGGAGGAACCATCAGTGTATCCTCGGTTATAGCTCCTCCAGAGAGCCTCCTCGACGCTCGATGCTCGGTCCTCGGTGTGCATTTAGAGAAATGAGACGTCCTTCAAAATGGCGCGCTGAAATTCATTTCCGGGTCACTACCGGAGGACCGAGGACCGAGGAGTCGAAGAGGGGAAATTTGAGTATTGAGAAGCCTCTTGTGACGTAATAACTCGTCAGAGGGCCCAGGTATACAAGTCACGGCTCACCACTGCTGCTGACACTAGAGAGGCTTCTCAGGAGGCTCTCTGGAGGAGCTATAACCGAGGATACACTGATGGTTCCTCCACGGCTCCTTCACGGATGCATTTCCGGGAACGGTGGAGGCGTGACGCACGGCCGGACTTATCTCAGCCAATGACAGCTCTGCATGCATCCCCTGGATATTATTTTAGAAACTGCTTTCATAGCGTCGCGATGTTTCCAGAGAGAACAGCTGTAAGGTCTCCGTGCAGAAAGCAGAGCAGTGTGTATAATATATATATCACTCAGTATAACAGGCCTACTCTCTTTATTTGCTTTAGTTTAGTAGATATCTACAAACAAAGAGTCGATATGTTTCTAAAACCATTTAGTGCTTCACATAATAAAATACACAACGGCTTATGCTTTAGGTGTGTGTGGTACAGTGTGTAGGTGTGTGTGGTACAGTGTGTAGGTGTGTGTGGTACAGTGTGTAGGTGTGTGTGGTACAGTGTGTAGGTGTGTGTGGTACAGTGTGTAGGTGTGTGTGGGTGTGTGTGGGTACAGTGTGTAGGTGTGTGTGGTACAGTGTGTAGGTGTGTGTGTGGTACAGTGTGTAGGTGTGTGTAGGGTTGTGTGTGGTACAGTGTGTAGGTGTGTGTGGTACAGTGTGTAGGTGTGTGTGTGGTACAGTGTGTAGGTGTGTGTTGTACAGTGCGTAGATGCGGCAGACAGACGGGTCTCAGTTGGTTTGGTGTCCTCTGCTTACTTTTAATAGGCCTACTTGTAAATACAACTTTTGGCCCGTAATTTCAATTCCCCATCTCAGCGACCAGAGAGGGGGGGGGGGATATATCCAGTCTCTGATTGTGTTACGTTATTATGAGAGTGCTCTCACACTTTAAATTGTATATATTTATATAAATATATTTGTGTGTGTGTGTCCGCATCTGTAGCCTGTTATTGTCTCATTATACCGCACTCTCAATGAATTCAAAGTAAATATGTGGGGGAACAATGTTCAGCTGATCTAACAGAGATACAGCGCTATGACAAAACACTCGACAGCTGATGCAGCTGTTGCCACGTAATAATGAACGGACGTCGCTTTAATATGACCGCTCAGAGGAGAGGAGTTCTCATTTCTTTAAACGTCTGCTGCTTCCCCTCCTCTCTCCTCGGTTCCCCTCCTCGGTCCTCCGCTCGCATCCACACCCATGCTCGCATCTCCTGTGGGCGGGTCTAAGTCTCGAGGAGGGGAACCGAGGAGGGGAAATTTGAGTATTGAGAAGCCTCTTAGGTGGGGCTGTGCCCTACCTTAACCTAATGACGAGTCACCACTGCACGTACACAGCAGAACAAACAGAGATTAGTGAAGTTGTTTTTTTTTCTTTGACGGTGTTAAATATTAACATATCTCAGTTTATCAGCAGGGAGGAGCTGAGTCTGCTTCATGGACTGGAACAGTTTACTGGAAGAGAAATATAATTGTGTGTACAATCAGCCTGTGCTGCGTTCAAGGACCATCTTGGTGTGGGACATTATGTTTGAGCATCTCATGTTATTGCCTTATTAAAAAGATGTGTACATACAGTATTTGAGGGTTAAGATATAGGACCGTACAGAAGTCAAATAACAACAGGAAATGTCGATGTGTTCATTGACCGAATCTTTTTGGCGTGCCTGTGTTTATTCTGTTGGGTTTTTGCTGTTTTACAATAGGTTTTATTACATTTCCACATTGAAAGACACACAAACTAAATGATACACAAAAGACAAATGCTGATATGACTTGGATTAAAGTAAACTAAACTAACTACAATTATAATAATACAAATGCTATAAATACTAAGTGTTATACTGATAATAATAATTATGTAATACAAATGATCTAGATAAAACAAAAAATACAAAAAAAAATACAACAACAATAATAATATTAAAAACAATTGTACTAATAATAATAACTTTATAATACAAATAAACAAAAAAATAGTTAAATGCAATTAAAATTATAACAGCAACAACAATAACAAAAAGCATAAAAAGTCATTATTGTACTCCTACTGATAATAAGTATTATTTAATATGACAACTAAAATAAAAAAAGTAAACACAATTTAAATAATGATAATAAAAAAGAAAATTATAAAAATAATAAAAAGTAAATTTATTTTGATAATAACAATCATCATAAAAAAGTCAAAAAGGTTTTCCTTGTTCGCTTAATATTTTAAACATATCCTAATTTTCCATAAAATGCGTAAAAAGTTCCCAGATATAATATCAATCATTCAGGTTTCCTCCTTTCCATTCAGTAATTTTCTCCCAAGAGTTGCTGTTTTTCCATTTGCACCTGAAGGCAGCATTGAGTTTCCCGGGAGCACCACCTCTCTCCCAGCCGGACAGGTAAGAACAAAGTTTCCCCAGCTTTACCTCACCTGTCCGGGCGTCGAACAGCCCAGGTGAGGCATCAACATTAACACACCTGAGCTCCAGGGAGGAGGACCGACCCTCAGCCATGGCCGAGTCCCAGCTTACGTGCATGGAGGACGGCCACATCGGAGCCGATGTCCCGGAGAACAACCCGGAGTTTTACTACAGCGAAGCGCAAACGATCCGCCATCGAGGAGCTGCTGAGGAATGGCGACGGAGCCTTCAAAATGCGACTCAAAGAGGACAAAATCACCGATTTCCTGTCCGCGAGGGAGGTGAAGCTGCTGCTAAACACCTTCAAAATATACGATTTGAATCCGGAGGAAAGTAGCAGTACTCCGGATCCGACAGACCATGATTCAGGGCTCCAATCCACTTATTGGCCCGAGATGTCGGACACGGATGTTCCGCCGCTGGATATCGGCTGGCCCAGCGGGGGGCTCTTCAAGGGAGTGACGCGCGTGGCAGTGCACACACACCCGCCTAAAGAGAACGGACCTCACATCAAGATGGTCGTGAGGAAGATGATCCAGGAGGCCAGCAAGGTGAGGGGGACAGGAGCATATCGATATATTAATAATGATTCAGAATCAGGTTTATCACCAGGTGGGTTGACGCTGAGGAAGTGACTTGATGTCGTGGCGCATACATGATAGTAAAACAACTTTGCAGCGTCTCTTTGCTGGAGGACTGCTTTATCTTTTGTGATGAAGCATTGATGTAGAGAGGACAGGACAAGAGAGGGTCATCTGATTATAGTAACACATGTTCAGTGAAGTGTGGCCGGACTCCATTATTGACATTGGACTGAACAGATCAGTCATGAGAATGAAACCTCTCTTATAGATTAAAATCATCAATTCCAGGGATGTTTTTAAATCACTAACTGCTAGATTTGAGTAGTTATCGACCACTCACAGAACATGGTCGATTAGTCAATTAAATGATGGACATATATGTCCGTCTGTGGCTGTAGGTGCGCCGCATTTGCGCTTCAGATGATGCTCCCTCCACAAGTTAAGGCCCCCTCCGAGGTGAGGCCCCACGCAGTCTGCGTGATCGGCCCGTAGGGAGGCCGACCTGTGTACACAATACAGTCATGTACGAAAGTGTCCAGGACTCTCATAATAATGATCCTTTATATAAAGTACGACAAGTCAAATGGATATTACAGTAAACGTTTGACTTGTTGTTGGTCTTAAAGGGTTTTTTAACATCTTACATTAACTTGTTGAGACCCTGTTCTTTAAGGAAACAGGGGTTTCAGTCAGTCGATTAAAGGCGGAGTGCACGAGTGAATAATTCCTCCTCACGCAGAAACAAAGACTCTGAAGAGGCTCTGTGTGTTTGACTCTCCGTCGTAATGTTTAGTCATGGAGCGCCAGAGCTGAGTCATCTTTCCCGCACTGACGACTCACATGCCTCTTTAAACACACGGTCAACACAGACCTCAACACAGACGCGCTTCTGTCAAAACGCTTCTCAGGAATCCCCTCCCTGTACACTTTCTGTTTCCTATTTATAAACTTCTTTTGTTTCCTCGTGTTCTCTCTCCCTGCTGTCCTTCTCTTGCATTGGAAGGGCCTGAAGCAGAATTAAACATAAAGAGCTGTCCGCACATCTGTCAGTAGCACACATCTGTATTATGACTTCCCCATGTTGGTCATACTGCAGGAATGTGGCACAATATTTTGTATTTTTTTTGTAAATTATTGAGAGTTCTTGTATTTTAATGTGTGAGTATTTTATACCTCGGGACTGTGGGAAATAGTATTTTGATCTTTCTGTGTGTACAAACATATTTTGAGATTGACAATAAAGTTGACTTTGACCTTTGACCTTGACCATTAGTACACTTCCTTTTGTAAACATTTATAATAAACCAGAAGAACTGGCAGCCCACTTTAATATGCTTCTGTTCAGGTTGATATCTGTATGTTGTGCCTCTATAGGGACATGTTTCAATGTTCAAAAAGCTCTTTATTTTGATCATACTGCCTTGTGATTGGTCAACCACTTGGAGATGTCCCGCCCCTTAGCCTATCAGGTACAATGTGTTTGACCACGAGCCAATATAAGTGCGAGTGTTACAAAGTGATGTCACTATGTTCCAGAAGTAAACAAAGGAGTCCAATGTAGTCGCTTCAGGCAGGGGGGGGGGGGGGGGGGGGGGGAGTGTGTGAGAGAGAGAAACGAGCCTTTGCAGACCATTTACATGCACATAAAACCTACATTACATTATATTTGGCTGACGCTTTTATCCACAATGACTTGCAATAAGTGCAACAACTATAACGTTTCAAACTTTGAAACAACAAGGAAGGTGCAGATATATTCACTGCAAGCCAGTCGTACCATTGTAAGTGCTGCTGAATGAGTTACAAGGCCTACATAATAATAATACACAATCTAACTCTAAAAAGGGCCTCTAACTCCATATCATACCCCATTTGTAAATGTGTACGGGTGTTTCCAAGGTTGTCAGTCAAAGTCAAAGTGAAATAGAGATGCACCTGTGGAATGCAGCACACCTTGTATCTTATCAGAAAGACCAGGAGATTTCTCAGAATAGAAACACATTCTGAAAACAACACAACCAGTTCTGCTGGATCAAACCTAATCATCTTCATTCTTAGATAATGTTCAAGTCAAAACTTGTGTCAGGTTTCTCCTCTCTGTGGAAACCGCAGGACAGAGGGACGTTTGATCTGAAGAGGCATGTGTTCCACTTAGCTTCCCAGAGAACAGTGGAGTAACCCTCCCTCCTGTGAGCTGAACACGTCCCAACATGTTTTGAAAGAACATTCTCCCTTTTTCTCTCTTGTATCTGAAACATCATATAACGTGTATTATATATAACATGCATGAGCCACGTCTTCCAACTCTCACATCATTCAAAAAGCCCTAATCGTTTCACTCTTGCCTTCAACTCCTGATCCACTAACGCCTCGCCCTTTGTCCACCTAGCTTAGCACTTTGCTGTTATTGTTCTCTACCGGCTTGTAAAGTGCTTTGAGCCCCAGGAGAAGTGCTTTATAAATAACATTTATTATTATTATCTTCTGTCTAAACAATTCCACTTTTAGACATCTACTGTATCTGCCTGTCAAACACTTTGGTTACATGCATGAATGAAAGTACTACAATAAGGCCAACACCAATATGTGTTCCCTCTCCTGTAGTTCTATGAGCTTTAGTGCATGTAAATGGTCTGCAAAGGCTAAAATCCCTGTGTTCCTTCCTTATGGAGTTTCTCCTTTTGTAATGTTGATGCCTCTTCTCTTTGGTGGTGACATACTTGAACCACTAAGGCTTATCATATTAACATGTTTGTAATGAACATGTCAGCCTCTTGGGGGCGTTCAGGGGGCTTGGATTGGAGTTGACCGTTTTTGACATTCATTAATATAAAATGGGAGGTTTCTCCATGTTCCCTTTAAACTGTGTGTTTTCTCTGGAAGTGTTTCCTTGTACGATGTGAGGGTCTAAGGACAGAGGGTCTAAGGACAGAGGGTCTAAGGACAGAGGGTCTAAGGACAGAAGGTCTAAGGACAGAGGGTCTAAGGACAGAGGGTCTAAGGACAGAGGGTCTAAGGACAGAAGGTCTAAGGACAGAAGGTCTGAGGACAGAGGGTCTGAGGACAGAGGGTCTGAGGACAGAGGGTCTAAGGACAGAGGGTCTGAGGACAGAGGGTCTGAGGACAGAGGGTCTGAGGACAGAGGGTCTGAGGACAGAGAGTCTGAGGACAGAGGGTCTGAGGACAGAGGGTCTGAGGACAGAGGGTCTGAGGACAGAGGGTCTAAGGACAGAGGGTCAGAGGACAGAGGGTCTGAGGACAGAGGGTCTGAGGACAGAGGGGCTGAGGACAGAGAGTCTGAGGACAGAGGGTCTAAGGACAGAGGGTCTGAGGACAGAGGATCTGAGGACAGAGGGTCTGAGGACAGAGGGTCTGAGGACAGAGGGTCTGAGGACAGAGGGTCTAAGGACAGAGGGTCTGAGGACAGAGGGTCTGAGGACAGAGGGTCTGAGGACAGAGGGTCTAAGGACAGAGGGTCTGAGGACAGAGGGTCTGAGGACAGAGAGTCTGAGGACAGAGGGTCTAAGGACAGAGGGTCTGAGGACAGAGGGTCTGAGGACAGAGGGTCTGAGGACAGAGGGTCTGAGGACAGAGAGTCTGAGGACAGAAGGACAGAGGGTCTGAGGACAGAGGGTCTGAGGACAGAGAGTCTGAGGACAGAGGGTCTAAGGACAGAGGGTCTGAGGACAGAGGGTCTAAGGACAGAGGGTGTCGTACTGATATTCTGTACACACTGTGAAGTCCACTGAGACAAATGTAACATGTGTGATATTGAGCTATATAGATTAACATTGCTTGATTGATTGATTGATTCATTGATGATTGATTGATTGATTGATGATTGATTCATTGATTCATTGATGATTGATTGATTGATTGATTGATTGATATATGGTGCATGAATAACAATAAAAGCAAAACATCAATCTAAATACCCAGCACAGTGAGACGAGGAGATGTCCGTCATTGCACTGAATTACTATCGTTGTCAGTATTAGTGGTCATTTGGACGTCTGTCTGGTTTTGCCTTCCCACACAACTACTTGGACTTGTCTTTATTTTGTCAAAGCAAAGAACAAGCCTCTATAGCCCTGTGACCTGACCCGCTGTGGGGAAACATTTCTGAAGACACATTTAAGTCCTTCATTCCTCAGCTGATCTCCTTTTGTTGTGGTAAAGCTGGGTCTGTGGTGTGTCAGCCTGACGGGAACACAGCGCAGGGATTAAACGGATCTCAGCAGCTAACTCTGTGAGCTCTGCAATAAAACATCCTGTCTGAAAGCATTTAGTTCTTTCTTAGCCCAACGTGACATGGATGGGAGTCAGAGCTCAGGCTTCTTCCTCTGTGGTTAATACAGAAGGAGTTTCACTTCCTGCCAGTTTAGGTAAAAAGACAGCGCGAACAATTTCATGTGTTTTTATTTACATTTTTTGAAATCTCTAAAGATACGACATTGACTTTGGTAATAATAACAATACAATTTAAAATAATATTAGGACCATTAAATGATGTAATAATGTAAACATTATAAATACACATAAATCCTACTTCTTTAATCAATGTATACACGGCATGGCAACATAAAGTATGTCGTGATGGAGGCATATACATACGTGATGAGATGTCACTTTCATTCTAATATATTTGAACAAATATCAAAACATCTTAATTTCCCCTTGCATTGCACTTTCGGATATTAAGTACATATTGATGAGGGAAACATTTAATTTGAACAGTTTGAGGACAAGGCTGCAACATAACATGTGGAAAAGTCTGAAACGTTTTCATTGTACAATATAATCAATTATTGAGATTAATATTCAAGACTCTGGTTACTTAAGTCAGAGGGATTTTCTCAGATTGATCACTTCCTTTCCTCCTGCAGGTGATAGCGATCGTGATGGACATGCTGACAGACGTGCAGATCCTTCAGGACCTGATGGACGCCGCCTCTCGTCGCTCTGTTCCCGTCTACATCCTGTTGGAGAACCAAGCCACGCCGCACTTCCTGGATATCTGCCACCGGCTGCAGATCGGAGCACAGCACCTCCGGGTGAGAACACACCTTATTACATGGCTTAGTTGAATACTCGATTCTGATTGGTCAATTCAGAACACGTGACACGTTGTTAATCCAGAACAGACAGACCGCTGTCAAGGACTTATTAACCGTTGTTAAGGACGCTCACATCTGCAGAAAGAAAACAGCGGAGAAGTAACGGGGCAGAAACCCTCCTTTCTACGCAGCGGTCCAGACATAGACATCAGACGGCGACACATATTCAGTGTGCAGTTCCTTTGGCATTAGGGCAGGGATATCTAGATACTTCCCAAGGTTTGACTTAATGAATTGTGCTACTTTTAAAGCAAGCAGCGATGTTTTCAAATCTGTAATCAAAAAGCTCCTCAATACCGCTATGGAAGCAGTTCCTGCCGTTGCTACGTTAGTTCAAACGGTAACAACGGACTACTTTTCTTAGCGGATGCATGTCAATTTAAATCAATACAACTATTTTCTAAATCTATAAAAGCATTTTAATTAATATTGGGAGTCCTATCGTTACTTTGTTGAGAATTACTTAAAGGTCACCTATTATGCGTAAAGAGACTCTGAAAGTTTCAGGAACAAAGATTCTCTCTCTTTTTGATCCATTTCTATAAAAACCTGTCTGAAAATGAGCTGATCAGATTTTGGCCACTTTATGATGTCATAACGATGTTTTGTCTTGTGTAACCATTAGCCAATCAGCAACCAAGGTAACCCCCCCCCCTCCCCCCCCTTATCACCTGAATCTCCTCCTAGAGCTCCATTGAGTTCTTTGTAACCAAATGTCTCTCAGAGGGGCGTGGGGAGGGGCTCCTTATTTTCATCTAAAGTAACAGACAGAGAATCAGCACTTTGGAAACAGGGCTGAAACAGAGGGGATTATGGGTAATGCTGCAATGATCTGCTTGGTGTTTCAGCCAATCAGAGACAGGCTCTGGATATATCTGAGACCTGTGATATATTGATGAAAACAGTATGATAGGGACCTTTGACTAAGAAGCCATTATCATATGGATCTAAGATCATGAAGAAGGAACCAATCGGAGAGAGAAGAGGCATACAGTTTCAAAGACCCAATTATCATGTATGTGTGAAATCTGAAAACACTTGGCGGTCAGTTTCTTCCACAAAGTCACATTGAATAAACTCTCAGCATGAGTTGATCTGCTGCTACGTCCAGCCTGTTAGCCCACTTGGCTGCAAATAATGCAATATGGTTACAAACAAAGCTGTAGGCGACCTTTGATGTTAGCAAGCAAGATAACGCTCAACCCTAACTGTAGGAGCCAAAATGCTGCGGTGTGTATAGTTATACTATCTTAATTATTTGTTAACGCCACACACACCTGTTGTTGTTTCTGGTAATTGTCACATGGGTGTGGTTATTGGTATTTAGGGCACCTGGTGTGTTTACAAACAGGTTTATCACCATGTCATGGTGCATACAGTACATACAAGTAAAACAACAATTAAAAAAGATAGAGAACTATTTTAAGAACACTATAATTAAAACAAATGTCAAATAATAAAAAATATAGTAGAAAAATAAATTAAATAAAACAGTATTTACATTGAAATAGACTGGAATCAAATGTTATAATATGTGGACGTTTAGTAGCATGCCAGTGGGCTGAGTTTAGCTCTGATATATTTTGTTGGCCGTATGATTCTGTTTGTTTATTATTTTGCGTTACAATATTAAATATCTTTAAAACGTTGAGTTCAGTACAGACTTTATTATTTATACCCGTCACATCAATGAGTGAAGTTTAGCCTCAGAGCGGCCGTATTCAATGGGAATATAGCCGCCACACTAACCCTAACGCGCTTTAACATAAAGAGATGAACGTAGCACAGACAGGTAATGCTCCTGATATAACCCTAAGCTGTGTGTCTGCAGAACATCAGAACCAGAACTCTTCAGGGCGTTGGTTTGGGTTTGTCTTTCGGCAAAGTGCCCGGCGCCCTCTGTAATAAATACATGCTCATCGACGGGGACAAAGTGGCGTTTGGCTCCTACAGGTGAGTTCTGACTTCAACACTTATACAGCTCTTGTGTAAAGTGTCCCAGAGTGTTTTTAATATGAAAGGGATCATGTGCAGTGAGGCGGTCATGAAGAGAGACAGAACCACCAACAGGAGGTAATTGAGCCGGACACATCATACCCATCCTCCTTAGCAAAGGGTCTGTTCTCTTAGCCATTAACAACCTCCGACATTTTTCATTTAAAAGCAAAGATACATGAATTAAAGTGACAGAGCAGTGTGAGATACACACATCTGAAATGTTGAGCTCTGACTCTCAATCATTGCTAACTTTTTAGCAGAAATGTTTTTCACTTTCTTTCTACTTTCTTTTGTAACTTATCCTTTAGTTATTTCAAGTGTTTCGTGCTAAACGAACCCCCCCTTTGGAAAATGATAATCTGACCCCATGGTACTTTTTAGTTTTCACCAAAACTATCCTTTTCTTTTCTTTGCACATTAGTTAAGTTTAGCTTTAGCTGATAACTGTTGTCTCTGTCTCAGTTTCTCGTGGTGTACGTCTCGTATCGACCGGAACATGATCACGGTGATGACGGGGCAGGTGGTGGACTCCTTCGATCAGGATTTCCGAGAGCTTTACGCCGTCTCCGAGAAGCTGGATCTCTACAAGGAGTTCCACGTTACCAAACCTGCTATCAACGCCACCCTACGCTCCAAAGTGGTTGCCAAACGCCCGCCTCTACCGGCGACAATCTCCCGATTCCAGGTCAGCATAGGGGACGCGCGCAATGCTACAATCAAGGTTCCTGCACACAAGTACTACAACCCCAAATACGCACTGGCGTTCGGGGACATCAATCGTCCAACAGGGTCTCTCCAAGCATCAGGACCCAAGAGAGTGTTAGCTCTGCCGGCTGATCTTGATGAGATGGGAGTTGGAAGACCACGAGTGACCAGCAGCGAGAGGATGGACCGTCTGAGTCCCCTGCCCTCTGAGGATCCTGGAGACAGCTTCAAGAATACAAACGGACTCCAGAAGCAGGACAAGAAGGGGTGGGGCGGGTGGAAGTCGAAGTTCTTCAGCAGGAAATTGTCCAAGAGGGATATTTTGGATACCAACTTTACGGACCCTATCAGCTCCGAACCCTCAGAGAGCAACAGGACAGACGAGAACGAGGACGACGACAAGGTCATCGTGAAGTCACCGTCCAATAGGATGCTGACTAAACTGGGCCTGAGGACAAACTCCAGGCAGTCCGTCAACACCACACAGGACAACGAGAGTAAGTCAGGAACAATGGAAAATATAAAGTTTGAATCCAGAATGTACAAATAACCTTATCCAGTGGTTCCCAACGACAACCACAGCAGTATAATCCGTCTTTTTACGGGTTTATTAGACTCGTCGGTCTCCAAATCCACCTTGAGACCTAAACATAAAGACATTATTAACAACAAAATATAGGGCAATGTGACATACACAATACACAGCATGTAAGATAACTTGTAAAATACTTAGAGGCTAAGGACTTTTTGGACTTTTACTTGGAAAAGAGTACTTTTACACTGTACTATTGTGACTCACTTAAAGGGGACATATTCTGCACATAAACCTATATAACACTACAGGAAATAGAACACCCCAAATAGGGCGTGTTCCACCTCGAGTCACAGGAAGCCTTATCTTAGTTTTAAGTGTAATATTCCCAAAGATATTTCAGATAATATCAGTTATCTGATGTTGTCCTTATATTATACAAAATAAACCCTCCTAGTCTAGTATTTATAGAAACT
This sequence comes from Gymnodraco acuticeps, assembly GCF_902827175.1. Classification (NCBI taxonomy): domain Eukaryota; kingdom Metazoa; phylum Chordata; class Actinopteri; order Perciformes; family Bathydraconidae; genus Gymnodraco; species Gymnodraco acuticeps. Next base: position 34,831 of record NW_022992333.1, on the reverse strand, counting down.
GATGAATTCTACATGCTCATACCTCCTATCTCTTTCTAACTATGCTTTTGTTTTTTGTTTGTATTCAGGTGTTAAGAGTCACGGTGGAGGGAAAGGTTGTAAAGTGTCCTGAGGAGAACCTGCTGCTGTCCGACCACAAAATGAAAAACGGATTACAAATGAACTTTTGTAACACTGACGTCACCTTAAACTGTGCAATACAAGTGCTTTATCCAGTGCCTTACAGAGAATGAATGTACGGTTCTTAGTGCACTGACACATTTGGAGATGCTGCCAAATATATAATATTGACTCCAAAATCAATATGCTAGAGGTTATCTGTGACCCTGATGGTGCGCAGAGAGGTTAAAGCCGTGTGATTGATTGCTCTGTATGTTGATATATGAATAATAGGTTTGTCTAAGGCATATTGAATGTAAATTGAGCAATACTTGGGTTTTACATAAGGTTAAACATTAATACACCTCCTCAAACTTCCAAAGGTCAAGCTGACAGCTGAGTCCTGTGCGAGGATTGAAAAACCCTCATTGAGAAATCTGAAATAGGAGAATTCTCAGGCTTTGATTTATTTCTCCTTTTGACTAATCTACCTGCTGTTGTTATGGTGCATTGTGGGCTTTCATATGTGTACAGTACTAAAATATATTGTTAGTAATATCTGGGAAATAATATTGTACAGTGTTTATTTTAATGTCCATTTGATACACATTGTATTTGTGGGATCTCTTCTACAATGTGCGCAATAAATGGTTTCTGATAATGAACAGCTTTTCATGATTGATGTTAAAGAGTGCTCTCCTGCTGATGTTCAGGTGTATATCAGTATGTAGTGTCTCTACTTTAAAGAGTCCTCTCCTGCTGATGTTCAGGTGTATATCAGTATGTAGTGTCTCTACTTTAAAGAGTGCTCTCCTGCTGATGTTCAGGTGTACATCAGTATGTAGTGTCTCTACTTTAAAGAGTTCTCTCCTGCTGATGTTCAGGTGTATATCAGTATGTAGTGTCTCTACTTTAAAGAGTCCTCTCCTGCTGATGTTCAGGTGTATATCAGTATGTAGTGTCTCTACTTTAAAGAGTTCTCTCCTGCTGATGTTCAGGTGTATATCAGTATGTAGTGTCTCTACTTTAAAGAGTCCTCTCCTGCTGATGTTCAGGTGTATATCAGTATGTAGTGTCTCTACTTTAAAGAGTCCTCTCCTGCTGATGTCCAGGTGTATATCAGTATGTAGTGTCTCTACTTTAAAGAGTCCTCTCCTGCTGATGTTCAGGTGTATATCAGTATGTAGTGTCTCTACTTTAAAGAGTCCTCTCCTGCTGATGTTCAGGTGTATATCAGTATGTAGTGTCTCTACTTTAAAGAGTCCTCTCCTGCTGATGTTCAGGGTGTATATCAGTATGTAGTGTCTCTACTTTAAAGAGTCCTCTCCTGCTGATGTTCAGGTGTATATCAGTATGTAGTGTCCCTACTTTAAAGAGTCCTCTCCTGCTGATGTCCAGGTGTATATCAGTATGTAGTGTCTCTACTTTAAAGAGTCCTCTCCTGCTGATGTTCAGGGTGTATATCAGTATGTAGTGTCTCTACTTTAAAGAGTCCTCTCCTGCTGATGTTCAGGTGTATATCAGTATGTAGGGTCTCTACTTTAAAGAGTCCTCTCCTGCTGATGTTCAGGTGTATATCAGTATGTAGTGTCTCTACTTTAAAGAGTCCTCTCCTGCTGATGTTCAGGTGTATATCAGTATGTAGTGTCTCTACTTTAAAGAGTCCTCTCCTGCTGATGTTCAGGTGTATATCAGTATGTAGTGTCTCTACTTTAAAGAGTGCTCTCCTGCTGATGTTCAGGTGTACATCAGTATGTAGTGTCTCTACTTTAAAGAGTTCTCTCCTGCTGATGTTCAGGTGTATATCAGTATGTAGTGTCTCTACTTTAAAGAGTCCTCTCCTGCTGATGTTCAGGTGTATATCAGTATGTAGTGTCTCTACTTTAAAGAGTTCTCTCCTGCTGATGTTCAGGTGTATATCAGTATGTAGTGTCTCTACTTTAAGAGTCCTCTCCTGCTGATGTTCAGGTGTATATCAGTATGTAGTGTCTCTACTTTAAAGAGTCCTCTCCTGCTGATGTCCAGGTGTATATCAGTATGTAGTGTCTCTACTTTAAAGAGTCCTCTCCTGCTGATGTTCAGGTGTATATCAGTATGTAGTGTCTCTACTTTAAAGAGTCCTCTCCTGCTGATGTTCAGGTGTATATCAGTATGTAGTGTCTCTACTTTAAAGAGTCCTCTCCTGCTGATGTTCAGGTGTATATCAGTATGTAGTGTCTCTACTTTAAAGAGTCCTCTCCTGCTGATGTTCAGGTGTATATCAGTATGTAGTGTCCCTACTTTAAAGAGTCCTCTCCTGCTGATGTTCAGGTGTATATCAGTATGTAGGGTCTCTACTTTAAAGAGTCCTCTCCTGCTGATGTTCAGGTGTATATCAGTATGTAGTGTCTCTACTTTAAAGAGTCCTCTCCTGCTGATGTTCAGGTGTATATCAGTATGTAGTGTCTCTACTTTAAAGAGTCCTCTCCTGCTGATGTTCAGGTGTATATCAGTATGTAGTGTCTCTACTGTGACATGTCTCCATGCTTTAATGTTCAAAAAGCTCTTTATTTTACTTTACTTTTACATTTATGTGATGGAAATTCATTTTGAAAGAAATGATTTTTTAAATCCACATAGAACCATCACTGAGATGATAGCTCCACCTGGTGGTGAAAGACATCAATATCTACAGTAAGATGCAACACTGATGAATGCAGTGCACAAAGCTAACGCTAGCTGCCCCCCCGCTTCTCTTTTTACCTCCGAGAGGAACCACAGGCCTGATGGGAACTCGGAGGGGAGGGAGAGGGAGGGGGGGGGGGGGGGTAGATGTGGTGCAACACTGAAACAGGAAGTCAGAGCTGCAGCAGGAAGAGGCCTCAACTCATATATAGACTGACACAAACATGGGGGCCATGCACATGTTATTTCCTGTTAGAATTGTTTCTTGTTGTTTACGCAAAAACACAGAGTTTAAACAAGGTCAGAAAAATGTATTATTTTATTACATTTAATTATATTTGCCAAACTGTCCTTACATTACTCAACGTTTTAATACAATAACTTCACAACATATGATAGTCAGTCCTCAGTCGCACACTGAGTTATAACTGGTTGCTACGTCTGGTCGGAGCTGAGTTGGTATAACCCTGAATTAGAACATTTTAGAAATATGAGGAATAACCTCTTGGTTTTATAAACCGTTTTGTAATTACTTCTTCATCCATTTTTGGATCTCTGCGGGTTTTCTTTTAAAACCTTAAACCCCCCCTTGGGCTTGGTCCCTCCCCTCTCCCTCTGCGGATCTAAGGGGATGGGGCACAGAGTCGCTTATCCAGGCGGGGGAGTGCATCTGATGAAGAGATAGGTTGGTGTGCTCTCTATCTCTGTTTTCTTATCCTCCATGTTCACCCTGGACTAGAGGGAAAGCCTTTTCAGCTCTGTGTCTTACTATATTCTTCCTACCCCGTTTACCTTGAACTATTCTAGGAGAGTGTGTTGACGTTGACTCGTTGGGCCTTTCCTCCTGTACTTGTTTGTTCCCCAGTTCTTTCCTTTAACTGAATCTAGGAGAGGGCATTTAGGCCTCTCTACTTCCTTCTTTTGATTAGTTTAGTTTTTCACCCCCTTTCCCTTGAACTCATTTACACGGGAGAGTGCATTTACGTAGTCACGTTGTGCCTCTCGGCGTATACTTTGACTTTCTGTCTCTTTGGAGAGTGCTACTACGTTTGATACGTTGGGGCTTTTCACTGTTGTCCCTCTTCACTAGTATCCCCTGTCCCCTCTTTATAATTTCCACCCTATTCTAAGGGGAAGCATGATGGTGCCTTTTCTTTTCAATTTCTGGCTTTGTGTTTCTTCACCTCTTACTCGTTTAATATTTAGGAGAGTGCATTTATGTAGTCACGTTGTGCCTCTCTTCCTCTGTTTCTGGCTGTTCTTTTCATACCCTTGTTTCTCTGAGAAGAGAATAAATACTATTCTAAAAGGAGCTGACACATGGCGTCTCTTCACTTGTACACGTGAGGGGTCAGAGTTTATATGGTGAGGGATTCCATGAGCGATATGCGCCGGCCTGTGCCTTTACCTTGGACTTCTAATAGAACTGCTCGGGTCTTGATAGATTGAGTGGGGAAGTCCATGAGATCTTTCTAGAGGGTTATCAAGAATAACTTTTATCCAATGACCTTTCCCCTCTCTGTCCGTGTCGGTGTATTCTCTTGTTCCGATTAACCCAGCCAAATCTTTTTTCTTGTTTTGTATCTATATCTACGCCGGGATCCAGAGTCGAGGCTGATCCTCTTGCTGTAGTCCTGTGTCCTGGATCCTCTATCCTGAGTTCTGGATTAAGTGGTGGATGTTCGGGTCGTGGCTGAACCTGTCTCTGCGGTCCTGCCTTGGGTCTCGTCATACTGCTTCCCTGATGGCTTCCACAGGATTGTAGTTGACATCCTCGTGGATTCATCTTCTTATTACAGACACATGCATTTCCTAACATTCGGTCTATATGCTGTCAAATGTATTATCTCTTGGATTTACACACGGCATCTATTGCACGTCTGTCCGTCCTGGGAGAGGGATCCCTCCTCTGTTGCTCTCCCTGAGGTTTCTCCATGTTCCCTTTATACTGTGGGTTTTCTCTGGAAGTTTTTCCTTGTACGATGTGAGGGTCTAAGGACAGAGGGTCTGAGGACAGAGGGTCTGAGGACAGAGGGTCTAAGGACAGAGGGTGTCGTTTTTCTCATACTGATATTCTGAACAATCTGTGCTGTTGTATTTGCTGTAAAGTGTCTCTACTGTAGGCTAATTTTATTATATGTACAGAACTTTGGCTCCACCAAAAATCGTTTATAAATGTGCTATATAAATAAAACTTGATTTGATTTGAAAACAGTTTTCATTGTTTGTTAGAAAACACATTGGAGACTAATTGTTGTATTTTTATGTTAAATATCGTAACATTTCGGGAGGGGACTTCCAACTATGTAGGCTTCTTTTTTAGGTGAACAATTGAGTTATTTCTGAGCCTATAATCTGTGACTTTGTCAAGAAATGCTGAATGAAAATTGCATTTTGGAAATGGATCTATTCCATTTATTATAGGAGACCTTAAATACAGAAAATAGGAAGAAAGTACTCATGGATTTTGAGTTTTTTCGGGTGTTTAAATGTCTAACTCAACACGGGGTGAAGGTACATTTTAGTTATATTTTATGAGCATTGGGTTAGTTCTTGATAGGTAAACCAAATATCTTAAACATATTACATTCATCACATTCAATGCAACGTCCAGAACAAGGTGTTAAATATGAATACTGTTTATGACAATTGAATACTTGAAGTGAAGGAGTTCAAGTATCTCGGGGTCTTGTTCTCGAGTGAGGGAACAATGGAGCGTGAGATGGGCCGGAGAATCGGAGCAGCGGGAGCGGTACTGCAGTCGCTTTACCGCACCGTTGTGACGAAAAGGGAGCTGAGCCAGAAGGCAAAGCTCTCGGTCTTCCGGGCCATTTTCGTTCCTACCCTCACCTATGGTCATGAAGGATGGGTCATGACCGAAAGAACGAGATCGCGGATACAAGCGGCCGAGATGGGTTTTCTCCGCAGGGTGGCTGGTGTCTCCCTTAGGGATAAGGTGAGAAGTTCGGTCATCAGGGAGGGACTCGGAGTTGAGCCGCTCCTCCTTCGCGTCGAAAGGAGCCAGTTGAGGTGGTTCGGGCACCTAGTTAGGATGCCACCTGGGCGCCTCCCTAGGGAGGTGTTCCAGGCACGTCCAGCTGGGAAGAGACCAAGGGGTAGACCTAGGACCAGGTGGAGGGATTATATCTCTTCGCTGGCCTGGGAGCGCCTTGGGATCCCCCAGTCAGAGCTGGTTGATGTCGCCAGGGAAAAGAAAGTTTGGGGCTCTCTGCTGGAACTGCTACCCCCGCGACCCGACCACGGATAAGCGGGAGAAGATGGATGGATGGATGGACAATTGAATACATTCACAATCCCAGAGGAAGCTGATTATATCCTGTTCACGGAGCGTCCACACAGCAGCGTGCGTTGACGCTTGGCGCTGGGCGTATCTGAAGCTTGGGGATTTTTTGCGAGCAACGCGACCAACAACCAATCACATGAATCTCCCGCCCCTGACATACAAAGCAAGAGCAATGTTAAAACGAAGTAAACTGGATATAAAATCCCCAAACAGACGAAAACCTACCAGTTTCACCCACTGTCTCTGCCTCCTCCCTCCATGCCTCGCTCCTCCGGTTTGTATCCCGGTAGATGAACAGAGACTGATCATACAGCACCGGGTGATTCTCTACCGCTATAATTAATACCTCCATTTTTTTGGAATATGAGGAAATGACCTGCGTAGTCTCTCCCAGCATACACGCGGTTTGATTGGCTAGCGCTTGTACTGGCAGATTTGAATAAACGGGATTTCATTGGCTGACGCTTCTGCCGATACGCCAAAAGTATACATTGCTCAACTTTTGAAGCGAGCAACGCCAGCAACGCTCCACGTCGCTTCCTACAATGCAGTTCGGCTAAAAGTGAATGGGCAGAAGCGTTGGAAGCGTCAACGCACGCCGCCGTGTGGACGGGCCGTTAGATGCTTTCTAGTCCTCTATATTTGATACTGCTCAGGGACAAAAAGGTGGTTTCACTCTTCATGAAACACACATGCATCTGAGCACACAAACACACAATATGAGAAAGTAAGGTGTGGTCTGATGGTTTTCAGACTCAGGAAACAGCTGTCACGCAAAAACAGGACCCAGTGTTGCATGGCAAAGAGCAATGGAATACTTTTTATTAAATACATCATGATAAAAAACAACAAATGCAATCACACTGAGAACACAAAACAAGGTAAAGCTAAACGATGTATTTCATATAATTACAGTGTATGCTTTGTAATGAAATAAAATCAGGACATAATGTATATTGCACTTATTGCACTGTGCGATAAAGGTAAGTCAAATATTACAGGCTTGGTCTGATTAGAACAAGTATTCTAAGTAAAAGAATCCTGAAATAGTACAACAACGTTAAAATAATGATCTTAAATGCTTACAAAATTATCTGTATTTACAAAATGAAGCTTAAGCAATGATGACCGGAAGAGTAACGTTAGGTTAAGCGCTAGAAATAATGATCCACTGGACGCGAGTAAGTCTTATGAGAACTGTTCTGAATAATCTTCCATGTTGACAGCATCCAGACACCGCTCCACACATGCTTTATTTCTCTGCCTGATTCTAAAAAGACTCAGACCGTAAGAGATGGATATCGAGCAAAGACAGCAGAAGATATATTGACGAACTCTCAACAGATATGAGTCAACGTTTTCACCTTTGACACGCTTCAGCTCAGTCTGTGAAAACGGGAAGTGGAAAGAGAAGTCACTCTTTTAGCCTCCAGTGTTCTCACTCAGTTGTGTTGCACCAACTTAAAGGTGATGGGGGCCACCGTGTGTGGGGTGGGGATATTAAAGTCCATGCAGGGGGGGGGGGGGCACTCAGTCCTGAGCAGCCTGGTTTATCACTTTCTTCTTACGGACTGAGACCAAGTCGTAGAACGGATCCTTGGTGATGCTCGCCCTGTTAGAAGTAGAGGAAGAGCGTCATTATTGAGACACCAATGCTGCAGAGTGTGTGTGTGTGTGTGTGTGTGTGTGTGTGTGTGTGTGTGTGTGTGTGTGTGTGTGTGTGTGTGTGTGTGTTTCAATCAGAAATGGTTAAATATCACTGAAGGAAGAAGGTCATCTTAAAAGTGATAACTTAGTGTAGGGTTAGTTACTACGAGGGTGTGTGTGTGTGTGTGTGTGTGTGTGTGTGTGTGTGTGTGTGTGGCCTAGCATTACTATACTTGTGGGAACCTAAATCTGTTTACATAGTCACGTGTGGGGACTCGCCTCCCTTATGGGGACAAAATGGAGGTCCCCATGAGGGGAGTCATTCATTTTAGGGTGAAGACTTGGTTAGGGTTAGGCATGTGTTGGTTATGCTTAAGGTTAGGATAAGTCTCCAGGAAATGCATGTAAGTCAATGTAATGTCCCCTGAAGTGATGTATACATGGTATGTGTGTGTGTGTGTGCATGTGTGTGTGTGTGTGTGTGTGTGTGTGTGTGTGTGTGTGCTTGTGATGCAGGCTGTTCTCACACACTGCTTTACCTAAAAAACTAGATTCAAAGATTTAACATTCAAAGGTGTTATTCTCATATAAACAAAACTACATTGTAGAAATGGCAATGAAATTCTTCTGACCTGAGACAATGCTACATATAATAAAATACAAAATAAAAAGTAGTGCAACAATTCTATATACATGTCAATAGAATATGGGATATGTACAATAACAGAATTGGAATTAAATAATGTAAATTCAGACACAATTAAATAAGTTGTATTGCCGTGATAACTATTTATATAAATTAGTATGTTGCAAGGCAAGGCAAGTTTATTTATATAGCACTTTTCAACACAAGGCAATTCAGTGCTTTACAAAAAATTAAAGACATTAAAATGGCATTTAAAATCAGTCATTAAAAAGAAAAGATAATAAAATAAACATTAAAAGAAAAAATACATGGATAAAAGTTACAGTGCAGTTTAAGATATAAATAGTTCAATTAAAAGCAGCGACAAAAAGAAAAGTCTTTAGTCTGGATTTAAAAGTAGTCAGAGTTGCAGCGGACCTGCAGGTTTTAAAAGATGACAGGAGGAATGTTTATCGGGTAATGCACTTTTATCAGTTCAGGACTTTCACCCAGGAAACAGCTGTTCGTCGGGAAACTTAACTGCAATTGATTTATTTATCGTATTTTAACCCTAACTTCGCCACCTCTGAGTTATTTAACAGCATAGTTGTCTTTCCACATAGCTTTGCCATTTCCGTGACTATTTTAACAAAGTTATTGTAGTATGAGAATCAGAACGGCCTGAAGTCCAGGGCAGCTGATGTTCGCATGGATTTATAACAATACTTTTTCTTTAAAGAATCATTATTTAAATTGCACACTGAGAGGCAACAGTGCTAAGACAAGCGTTTGGTGCTTTCTCGCCAAGTATAGGTAACTTTGATAATAAGTCATTGTCTCACCTACACTTTTTTATTCTGAGAACGATCTATATTTAACCTGTTCAATTAGGGATTGTACACATGTTCAAGTTCACTGTTGACATTACGGATGTGTAAAAAGTAGTCTATCTTTTTCAATTGGGAGAGAGGTTAGAATGCACTTCGTTGACCGGACATCTCCTTCATCGTAAAAGCAGGATAAGCATTATGTTATTTTACACAAACGTTGATCCAGGAATAAACCCCCTCACGTACTGAATCCAGAAACCATTAAAGATCGAATATCAAATTTGAATCCAATCGTGAACCCAGAATAATTTCAGAATCTTGAGATACAGTAAAGTGAACTCCCCTCTCCTTGTGTCTCTGTGTGTGTGTGTGTGTGTGTGTGTGTGTGTGTGTGTGTGTGTATGTGTGTGTGTGTGTGTGTGTGTGTGTGTGTGTGTGTGTGCGTGTGTGTGTCTGACCTGATGGCCTCGATCCAGGAGTCCCTCTCCTCTGCGCTGGCGGCACAGATGGTGTACGATTGGTGCTTCCCCACCACCACTCGGCCGTCCGTCTCTGTTTTGCACGCCTTGATCTTCTGCCCTCGACTGTTGGGGTTGTACAGCTCCAGACAGTACTAGACGACACCAGAAAACCAAGCAACAATCAATCTTTATGTCTGAATGCTCTTTACCTAACTTGATGGACACCCCTAGTTCAATATCGTGTTGGAGAGAAAACCACCGTTGACACTATATCTCACCGGTTTGCGAGGATACGGCACTTCTCTCACGCAAAGGTTCTCCAGAGGGATGATGCCTCTGGGCTCTTTATCCTGCAGACAGATACAAACAAGATGGAGTGAGTCAAGTGCATCTATCAGGAGGGCAGAAGGAAGAGTAAAAATGGAATTGGCGTCACAAAATGAGAGGAAGCAGAAGAGACTGAAATAACAATAATAATTTAATATTAATAATAATCTCCACCACTTTATGATTTTTTTTAAGTACAAAGCTAACATTAGGCTATAAGGAACTACAGCACGGTCACATGACTTCACGTCACCACCGCTAAGCTAAAGGTGGCTAATGTTGGGCTATAAAGGAACTACAGCACGGTCACATGACTTCACATCACCACCGCTAAGCTAAAGGCGGCTAATGTTGGGCTATAAAGGAACTACAGCACGGTCACATGACTTCACATCACCACCGCTAAGCTAAAGGAGGCTAATGTTGGGCTATAAAGGAACTACAGCACGGTCACATGATTTCAAGTCACCACCGCTAAGCTAAAGGTGGCTAATGTTGGGCTATAAAGGAACTACAGCACGGTCACATGACTTCACGTCACCACCGCTAAGCTAAAGGTGGCTAATGTTGGGCTATAAAGGAACTACAGCACGGTCACATGACTTCACATCACCACCGCTAAGCTAAAGGAGGCTAATGTTGGGCTATAAATGAACTACAACACGGTCACATGACTTCACATCACCACCGCTAAGCTAAATGAGGCTAATGTTGGGCTATAAAGGAACTACAGCACGGTCACATGACTTCACATCACCACCGCTAAGCTAAAGGAGGCTAATGTTGGGCTATAAATGAACTACAACACGGTCACATGACTTCACATCACCACCGCTAAGCTAAATGAGGCTAATGTTGGGCTATAAAGGAACTACAGCACGTCACATGACTTCACGTCACCACCGCTAAGCTAAAGGCGGCTAATGTTGGGCTATAAAGGAACTACAGCACGGTCACATGACTTCAAGTCACCACCGCTAAGTTAACGGAGGCTAATGTTGGGCTATAAATGAACTACAACACGGTCACATGACTTCACATCACCACCGCTAAGCTAAATGAGGCTAATGTTGGGCTATAAAGGAACTACAGCACAGTCACATGACTTCACGTCACCACCGCTAAGCTAACGGAGGATAATGTTGGTAGTGATGACATTTAGTCGTCTCATTTAAAGACTTGTAAGCAACGTTACAATCTTTTGTGTTAACCACTGATATTATTTCAGGATAATAACCAAAAACACATTAAAAAAAACCTTGACTTCCAGAGGAGGGGACAGGAAGTGGTAACATACTGACTCATTTTCGGGTTTGGGGACTCAATCCTGCTTCACAGTAGAATAGGTGAATGGTAAGGTGCCTTAAAAGGAGCATTGTGAGAGCCTTACAGTGGTGAACTCAAAGTAGTAGAAACAGTTGTCGGTCAGGATGAACCATCGCCTCTTCCACGTCTTTACCCGACCTCCTGAAATATAGAGAAAGCACAACATGAAGATGTTTATGTGCACTAAATGCTCTGTTGTCAGTTTGGTTCCTGGACATTCAAAATAACTTTTGAGGTGATGTGTTTGAAGACAAGCTTCTGCATAACCTAACTCTGAAAGTATGTGGTTTGCATGCAGAGACGTAAAGTTATACTCCGTTGTTGGGTAACTTTCTGATCGCTTCCTCTGTACTTTCCTGTTCTTAGCCTCATTAAGTTAAATACAAGGCAGAGCACATTCAAACCGCTTCTCAATTGGGTTAGACACTTTGGTTTAGCATCACTAATGAATAACAACAATTAATTTAAACTGATTATTTTGGAGAGGTGCTTTACCGAGTTTAAGGAGCCAGCCTTCTCTGTCCGGGTTGAAGAAGGTGTGAGTCAGATCATTCCCATCATCCTCTGGGATTTTGAAAGGCTCGTTGCGAATGCTCTCGTACAGTTTCTGAGTCGAAAGAAGGGAGTTGAATGGGTTAAAGTGTGTGCTATCATTCAATGTCTTGTTCCATTTCTATTTTCTACCATACATTGTTGGCTTGACATCAATCAGAAGAACCAATCATTTAATGCACAAATGGGGGAACAAATTGTTAGATAAATGAAATGTCTGCGTGAGGCTGTGGTGATGAGAGGCCCTGAGTCATCTCTTTGTGATTGTTGGAATTTGACTTGGTGTCGTGGTGCATACATAGAAGTTAAACAAAAACAAAAAAACAGATTTTAAGAAAACTAAAATGATATTACAAAAAAATAAGAAAAAATATAGTAAAATAGAAAACAAATTAAAGCAGTATTTACATTGAAATAGAATGCAATGAAATAGAAAATATGTGCAGTAATGGCCCGTCCACACAGCGGCGTGCGTTGGCGCTTGCCGGCGCGCGTGTCTGACACTCGACCAGCAACCAATCACATAAATCTCCCGCCCCTGACACACAAGCAGCGGTTTGATTGGCTAGAGCTTGTACTGGCATATGATTCGATTTGGCTGACGCTTCTGCCGAGGCGTCAAAAGTTGAACATTGCTCAACTTTTGAAGCGAGCAACGCCAGCAACGCTCCGCGTCGCTTCCCAAAATGCAGTTCGGCTAAAAGTGACGTCACCCCATTCAAAGTGAATGGGCAGAAGCGTTGGAAGCTTCAACGCACGCCGCTGTGTGGACGGGCCGTAAGCAAACCAGATATTGTCCACATTGTGTGCATTAATGTAATAGAGTCTCTTAAGTTAGCACTTCGGCAGTGGTTCAGTAGGGACTTGGACTTCGGACTGATAGGAGGAGCATGCATATATAACTGTGTGTACGGTAACAAATGACACGTGTGCACAAATATAACTGTGTATTTGCATGTATAACAATAAAATGCATGTGTGTGTGTACAAAAACCGAGTGGAAAACTGATCTCAATCAATAAAGGTCCATCTTCTTCTTCTTTAGTCTCAGGCCTGCCTCAGACGCCTCAGGCCTGATAACAACCTGAAAGGAGTTTCTGTTCCAGACGATGTGGTCATTGTGACACGGTGGAACTGTTTCTCTTCAAGCAGAGAAAGTACCACATGATTGCTAATAGTTGTACATCGACTACTTTTGTAATTGCTTTTGATTTCGTATAAACCTTTCTGATAGATTCTTCAAGAGGAAGAGATCCCTTAATGGCCAATTTCAACATGAGAAATATTAAAGCAAGAGAAAGCCAGGTTCACGAGGGGATTGCCAGAAACCATGATATTTATTCATGAGATATTGATTTCATGTATGAGCCGAAATGCACATTAAACAACTTTAAAGATGAATTTGACTCATCATGTTGTTCTTCTAATTTTTATGGATTTGGTGATATTGTTATGTTGAGTTATTATGGCCACAATAATTGGTTATAAAAATCAGATTTTGTGACAGCCTTAATGTGGAAATGTGTGTTTGTGACAATTTTTCACTGGATTTAGAGGCAAAGCAATCTTGATTTATTCAGGCCATGATAATTGGTAATAAGTTGACCTTATATCAGAGGTGGGAAGTAACTAAGTACATTTACTTAAGTACTCTACTTAAGTACACTTTTGTGATACTTGTACTTTACTTGAGTATTTTCATTATATGCTACTGTGTACTTCTACTCCACTACAGCTCAGAGGTACATGGTGTACTTTTACTCCACTACAGTTTAGAGGTACATGGTGTACTTTTACTCCACTACATGTATTTCATACCTTTTAGTTACTTTACAGATGTGGATGAATGATGTGAAATCTAATCAAGTGTTAAATCAGACTTTAGTTCCACCTGGAGTAAATCCACCAGCTACCCTGCAGTATACAAAGCCATTCAAACTAGCTGCACCTTTACCAGCTTTGAGAACACTTTCATGATCAATCATTATAAAACATATCATATATATTATTCTGAAATGGACCAATCTGCACAACGACTACTTTTACTGTCGCTACTTTCACTATATTTAGATGAGAATACTTTTCTACTTTCACTTGAGGAACATTTTGAATGCAGGACTTTTACTGTGACTGAGTATTCCTACACTCTGGTACTTCTACTTTTACTCAAGTACAAGATCTGAGTACTTCTACTTTTACTCAAGTACAATATCTGACTACTTCTACTTTTACTCAAGTACAAGATCTGAGTACTTCTACTTTTACTCAAGTACAATATCTGACTACTTCTACTTTTACTCAAGTACAAGATCTGAGTACTTCTACTTTTACTCAAGTACAATATCTGACTACTTCTACTTTTACTCAAGTACAAGATCTGAGTACTTCTACTTTTACTCAAGTACAAGATCTGAGTACTTCTACTTTTACTCAAGTACAAGATCTGAGTACTTCTACTTTTACTCAGTACAAGATCTGAGTACTTCTACCTTAAATAAACATATTTCCAAAGGATGAAAAAAGGTTGCGAGTGTTTCTCACCGAGAGCAGGTCATTGGGTAGATCCCCCCCGTTGTTGATGCCTCTGTTCATGGAGATGAAGCGCTCCAGGGGGGTCTTTTCCTTCACGTTGGGGTTGTGGAGGCTTGTGTTGAGCATGATGATGGCAAAGGACAGGATGTAGCATGTGTCTAGGGTTATGGAAAAAGGATGCAAACAAACAAAAAGGTAAGAGACAGCAACAAAATGTTAAGCGCATAGATTATACAACAGGTTTTGTGTCTCGATTCGCGTGCATGTGCTGCTTTGAATGCATAAGTGTGCAAAGTATGGCAAAATGCAAAATGAGTACCTGGATTGTTATACTGTACAGGTACGTGTGTTTCTTGTCTGGTATTTAATTAATTTACAACTATACTGGTGCCGACAAGAAGCCTCCTTTAATTGGGTGGCCGAATCCGGCCCACGACTTCATTTGATGTGGGTTAAAGTGTGTGCTATCATTCAATGTCTTGATCCATTTCTACCATACATTGTTGGCTTGACATCATTCAGAAGAACCAATCATTTAATGCACAAATGGGGAAACAAATTGTTAGATAAATGAAATGTCTGCGTGAGGCTGTTGTATTAATAGAACATTAAGGATCTTCTTTTTCGTATTGTAATAATGTCATTGTTAGCTAATGAATGTTTCCATGCTGAACAACGGCAACATGACAACGTTTCCATTGGTCCCTCTTCTTTAGAGAAGACCAGGAAATGATGGATACACGGATCGTGTTCAAATCAATAGGCACGCAATGACTCTAAAGAATAATGATCACGCACCAAACACACATTCAAACTAAAGGAACCAGCTGTTTGGAAAATGAGAGAAGTAGAAAGTACAAGTATTTGTGTTCAACATGTAAGAAGTAGAAAGTACAGGTATTTGAGTTCAACATGTAAGAAGTAGAAAGTACAGGTATTTGGGTTCAACATGTAAGAAGTAGAAAGTACAGGTATTTGGGTTCAACATGTAAGAAATAGAAAGTACAGGTATTTGAGTTCAACATGTAAGAAGTAGAAAGTACAGGTATTTGAGTTCAACATGTAAGAAGTAGAAAGTACAGGTATTTGAGTTCAACATGTAAGAAGTAGAAAGTACAGGTATTAGAGTTCAATATGTAAGAAGTAGAAAGTACAGGTATTTGAGTTCAACATGTAAGAAGTAGAAAGTACAGGTATTTGTGTTCAACATGTAAGAAGTAGAAAGTTCAGGTATTTGAGTTCAACATGAAAGAAGTAGAAAGTACAGGTATTTGGGTTCAACATGTAAGAAGTAGAAAGTACAGGTATTTGAGTTCAACATGTAAGAAGTAGAAAGTACAGGTATTTGAGTTCAACATGTAAGAAGTAGAAAGTACAGGTATTTGTGTTCAACATGTAAGAAGTAGAAAGTACAGGTATTTGGGTTCAACATGTAAGAAGCAGAAAGTACAAGTATTTGAGTTCAACATGTAAGAAGTAGAAAGTACAGGTATTTGAGTTCAACATGTAAGAAGTAGAAAGTACAGGTATTTGGGTTCAACATGTAAGAAGTAGAAAGTACAGGTATTTGAGTTCAACATGTAAGAAGTAGAAAGTACAGGTATTTGAGTTCAACATGTAAGAAGTAGAAAGTACAGGTATTTGTGTTCAACATGTAAGAAGTAGAAAGTACAGGTATTTGTGTTCAACATGTAAGAAGCAGAAAGTACAAGTATTTGAGTTCAACATGTAAGAAGTAGAAAAGTACAGGTATTTGAGTTCAACATGTAAGAAGCAGAAAGTACAAGTATTTGAGTTCAACATGTAAGAAGTAGAAAGTACAGGTATTTGTGTTCAACATGTAAGAAGTAGAAAGTACAGGTATTTGTGTTCAACATGTAAGAAGCAGAAAGTACAAGTATTTGAGTTCAACATGTAAGAAGTAGAAAGTACAGGTATTTGAGTTCAACATGTAAGAAGCAGAAAGTACAGGTATTTGAGTTCAACATGTAAGAAGTAGAAAGTACAGGTATTTGTGTTCAACATGTAAGAAGTATAAAGTACAGGTATTTGGGTTCAACATGTAAGAAGCAGAAAGTACAAGTATTTGAGTTCAACATGTAAGAAGCAGAAAGTACAAGTATTTGAGTTCAACATGTAAGAAGTAGAAAGTACAGGTATTTGTGTTCAACATGTAAGAAGCAGAAAGTACAAGTATTTGAGTTCAACATGTAAGAAGTAGAAAGTACAGGTATTTGTGTTCAACATGTAAGAAGTATAAAGTACAGGTATTTGGGTTCAACATGTAAGAAGTATAAAGTACAGGTATTTGGGTTCAACATGTAAGAAGTATAAAGTACAGGTATTTGGGTTCAACATGTAAGAAGTATAAAGTACAGGTATTTGAGTTCAACATGTAAGAAGTATAAAGTACAGGTATTTGTGTTCAACATGTGAGAAGTCAAAGTAAAAAGTCGTCAGAAAAATAAGTAGTGGAGTAAAGTACTGATACAAAAATGTTTTACTTAAGTACAGTAACAAAGTATTTGTACTCCACTACTTCCCACCTCTGAGCAGGAGTTCAGTGTATGACCTGTCCGTGTACAAAGGGAAGTGTCCAATATTAGACACAGCTATGTAGTTCACATAAATACAGAATGAGTTAAGGTAAAGAAAAAGAGGAAATGAAAGGCAAACATGAAGGTGGTCATTTTAACTCACCCCCCCCCCCCACACACACACACACACACACCCCCACACACACACACACACACACACACACACACACACACACACACACACACCACACACACACACACACACACACACACACACACACACACACACACACACACACACACACACACACACACACACACACACAGGAAGTGGACGCTCACCTGTGGACTGGAAGACCTGAATGTTGCAGTCGCAGTAGCGCGTAGCGAAGGCCTCCATCATGCGGTCGATCTTCTGGGCTTCACCAGGCAGACGGAAACTCCACAGGAACTGTCTGTCACATACACACACCACCATCACATTAACCTCTGTATGAAACATGTGGTCATCCGCTGCATGACCAGCATGTGAACTTCACCATGCATCTGGAGAAAGTGTGTTGGAGGCCCAGTTTCAAAGCACAACACTGGTGTGACTCTGTGACATTTACTCAACATACAAACACAGGATGGTCACTATGTGGGATTTTAGTTCCTTCATTTGTCATATTGTCCTTCTCCTCCCTATCTTGACAGTCATTTAATTCAACCAAATGTCTTAGTGATTGTACACTTCGACATAACCTATATGCAAGGCTTCTATTGTCATGTGTACACACTGTAGCTACAGTGTACATATGACAATGAAGATCTTAGGTCACAGGCTCCTCCATCAGTGCAACACAATACAACTGATAACATAGTGCAAGTAAATACAAGTACAATAGAATAGAATATATTAACTTGAACTTAAGAAAAAGTTCATGCTCCCTCCATCAAGTTCACTACATTTACTTGAGAACTAGAGATATTTCAAGCATTAATGATAATAGAGGTCAACATCTAGCTATGTTAGCGCTAAGGGCTAGACTGTTTATCTCTTTTGGTTTCAGCGCTTGGAAATTTGGGGTAGTAAGTATTTCACGACGTCAAACATACCTAGAATATTACTTAAGCTTGTGTTTACCACACAACTTATTTCAGGCATCATCCTAAAACCCATGAACCTTGAGAAAAGGGAAGCGGAAGTGCAAGCCCTAACCCTAAACCTAAATATGTGAAACGACTGCTTTCCCAGGCTGTGAAGTCCTCCGCATTACAAGCACATTTGGAGCAGGGGGGTCAAACTCAATTTCATCGCGGGCCACATTCGCATAAAGGTTGCACTCAAAGGGCCGGTTGTACCTATATAAATATATATATAAAATTGTGTATTATATTACATCATTGCCTCTGATTTGGATTATTATCGGATAGGATAATAACTTAGTATTTAACTACGTCTGAAAGCAGAAGTCCAGGGCAAATAATTGCAAGTCTCTTCAGTGAGCATGTCACAAAACGAGATGCATTGTGGGACATGGGCAACCTGCTTCTGTAAAGTAGCATGTAACCGTATAATAAACGTATTATATTCTTTGTAAGCTCTTGCGGGGCCACATCAAATGAAGTCGCCGGCCTTGATTTTGAGACCCCTGTCGTAGAGAGACCAATTATTTGAATGCAGGACCTTTAACTTGAACATCTTTTTACCTCGCATGTGTGATTTTAGGGAATTGGAATTACAGATGCTTCACCCTTTATAGCTGCCCGCTCATACAAACCGGTGATGAGCTCATTATGAAACTAAGCACATTTCATCACAGTAGATGTATGTAGATAGTAGATCGGATCTTTCTTCCGTTATACCATCGCACTCAATGATGTTAGTCAATGACCTATGACTTTCCTCTGATGTGACTCGTAATCTATGCAGCCCCTCTCATATCGGTAAAATCACTCTGGCTTGTGTTTAAAGTATGATCAGTGTTAGATATTCGGACTTTAGCCCTTTAATAACTTCATAAATCTGAAGGCGATGCAGCCAAGTTTGTTGGAATATGGCAAACCCCTAACCCCAGAACAAGCTCTCACTAAAACACCTTGACCACAATCTTCCAAAGTGTGATGCTGTTTTAGACAGAGACACAACATGAATGTGCTTTGTAAACTCTCAGCATTGGAAATGACTAATCAGTTCCAATGTCATGCACAAACACTTGAAGCATCCACGAACACGTCATCAACACGCCCATGACAGAAACAGATCTATTTACTATCTATTAAACAACACTGGTACAAATGTTAGTTTGAAAGAAAATACACTTCACTGATTATGTGAAGAACGTTTTCATTTTGTTTGTGAAATTATGAGTTTACAGCAGCGCCATGAAAACAAGTCAAATGATACCACGTCACAGAAAATATCAGCAACACCATGAGGTGGATATTCACTATATCTAAACATATGTACAATAAAAGCTGTTCAAACAAACTCGGCATAATTGTCGAGAATTGTAAAAATGTACAATTTCTGCAATTTCTAAATGTGTTGCTTATTAATTGCCAAACCAAAGTGATTACTGATTTTAGGAGCTTTGTGACTCTATATGTAAGTACACAGTGTTTGCATATAGCCATCTACCTTGACTTGATTCATTGTATGTTTATATATGTTTTATGTGATGGTGTGGTGAGTGAATGGACTGACTGTGGTGTGTTTCAGATGGGTGACACATAGTAGATGAGACAAGAGCGAAGGTAAACAAAGCTGACCTGAGGGC
This sequence comes from Gymnodraco acuticeps, assembly GCF_902827175.1. Taxonomy (NCBI): domain Eukaryota; kingdom Metazoa; phylum Chordata; class Actinopteri; order Perciformes; family Bathydraconidae; genus Gymnodraco; species Gymnodraco acuticeps. The sequence continues at coordinate 15,165 of NW_022992333.1, read as the reverse complement.
CTGCACCAGATTGAGGTCGGAGAATTCGTGCAGCTCGACAAAGGCCTTGAGGGTCTGGAGGTGGAGCTCCTCCCTGGGGGACAGGTGGGGGGAGGAAAGCACATTAAACCAGAGGAAGGCATTCACTTTATCTCTTAGAACATGCTCTCAAATCTCTTACTCCAT
>NW_022992333.1:0-10000 GCF_902827175.1 Gymnodraco acuticeps | reverse complement strand
GAAAAGCCTTTTCTTCAAATTGAAACTCACAATCAAAGATAATTATAAAAGAAAACAGCAATTTATTTAGATGGCAAATACATTTCCTGATATCTGAGTGTTTGTACCTGAATATCATCCAGAAGATCTTCCTTATACGTCTTAATGCTCTCAATCTCCATCTTCTCCTCTGCTGTGAAATCGGCGGAAACTACCAAGACAGGAAGAAATACGTCAAATACATTCTCAGGAACTCAGATTATGAATCAGCACAATTTCATCACATTGAAATACTTAGTAAAATAATGACAACATGTATTTGGATCGAATATTAGACTATTGTAGGGTACTTTAAGATATCAACAGATACGTCACATGGATAAAGAGACAATTCAGTTTGAGTGACCATGTCTTTTGGTGTGAAAGCACTCACACAGAAACACTGTATGGTAAACACTTAGATATAACCGAAGCAGAAGGAAGAGAGCTTTATCTGGAAGAGTCTGAATGGTTTTTCTCATGAAAGACATTCGTCACTGCAACAAATCACCATGAATACAATCCACATTACAAGATACAGAAACAGCCAGGACCTATGTGTCATATTTCCTTTCTGTCAGCATCAATTTCTCGCTGCTTCTAAATTAAAATGACACATGTAGGGTTTTGGTCGTCAATCCAATGAGGTCATTGTGTCGAAGGAGTTACTGTGTTGGTGAAATAAAGTAACCTCAGCCAAATGATTCTAATAGTGTTCGTTTCCAGGTAATCTATCGATAAGGTTAGATTTAGAGGAACAAGTGTGTGAGTTTAAAGTCACACTAGCTGAGTTTCTCTCCAACACAGTCAAATAAAGAGCTTTTGAACATTAAAGCATGGAGACATGTCACAGTAGAGACACTACATACTGATATACACCTGAACATCAGCAGGAGAGGACTCTTTAAAGTAGAGACAATACATACTGATATACACCTGAACATCAGCAGGAGAGGACTCTTTAAAGTAGAGACACTACATACTGATATACACCTGAACATCAGCAGGAGAGGACTCTTTAAAGTAGAGACAGTACATACTGATATACACCTGAACATCAGCAGGAGAGGACTCTTTAAAGTAGAGACACTACATACTAATATACACCTGAACATCAGCAGGAGAGGACTCTTTAAAGTAGAGACAATACATACTGATATACACCTGAACATCAGCAGGAGAGGACTCTTTAAAGTAGAGACACTACATACTGATATACACCTGAACATCAGCAGGAGAGGACTCTTTAAAGTAGAGACACTACATACTGATATACACCTGAACATCAGCAGGAGAGGACTCTTTAAAGTAGAGACAATACATACTGATATACACCTGAACATCAGCAGGAGAGGACTCTTTAAAGTAGAGACACAACATACTGATACACCTGAACATCAGCAGGAGAGGACTCTTTAAAGTAGAGACACTACATACTGATATACACCTGAACATCAGCAGGAGATGACTCTTTAAAGTAGAGACGCTACATACTGATATACACCTGAACATCAGCAGGAGAGGACTCTTTAAAGTAGAGACACTACATACTGATATACACCTGAACATCAGCAGGAGAGGACTCTTTAAAGTAGAGACAATACATACTGATATACACCTGAACATCAGCAGGAGAGGACTCTTTAAAGTAGAGACACTACATACTGATATACACCTGAACATCAGCAGGAGAGGACTCTTTAAAGTAGAGACACTACATACTGATATACACCTGAACATCAGCAGGAGAGGACTCTTTAAAGTAGAGACACTACATACTGATATACACCTGAACATCAGCAGGAGAGGACTCTTTAAAGTAGAGACACTACATACTGATATACACCTGAACATCAGTAGGAGAGGACTCTTTAAAGTAGAGACACTACATACTGATATACACCTGAACATCAGCAGGAGAGGACTCTTTAAAGTCCTGAACACCAGCAGGAGAGGACTATTTAAAGTAGAGACACTACATACTGATATACACCTGAACATCAGCAGGAGAGGACTCTTTAAAGGAGAGACACTACATACTGATATACACCTGAACATCAGCAGGAGAGGACTCTTTAAAGTAGATACACTACATACTGATATACATCTGAACATCAGCAGGAGAGGACTCTTTAAAGTAGAGACACTACATACTGATATACTCCTGATCATCAGCAGGAGAGGACTCTTTAAAGTAGAGACACTACATACTGATATACACCTGAACATCAGCAGGAGAGGACTCTTTAAAGTAGATACACTACATACTGATATACACCTGAACATCAGCAGGAGACGACTCTTTAAAGTAGAGACACTACATACTGATATACACCTGAACATCAGCAGGAGAGGACTCTTTAAAGTAGAGACACTACATACTGATATACACCTGAACATCAGCAGGAGAGGACTCTTTAAAGTAGAGACACTACATACTGATATACACCTGAACATCAGCAGGAGAGGACTCTTTAAAGTAGAGACACTACATACTGATATACACCTGAACATCAGCAGGAGAGGACTCTTTAAAGTAGAGACACTACATACTGATATACACCTGATCATCAGCAGGAAGGACTCTTTAAAGTAGAAGACACTACATACTGATATACACCTGAACATCAGCAGGAGAGAACTCTTTAAAGTAGAGACACTACATACTGATATACAACCCTGAACATCAGCAGGAGAGGACTCTTTAAAGTAGAGACAATACATACTGATATACACCTGAACATCAGCAGGAGAGGACTCTTTAAAGTAGAGACACTACATACTGATATACACCTGAACATCAGCAGGAGAGGACTCTTTAAAGTAGAGACACTACATACTGATATACACCTGAACATCAGCAGGAGAGGACTCTTTAAAGTAGAGACACTACATACTGATATACACCTGAACATCAGCAGGAGAGGACTCTTTAAAGTAGAGACACTACATACTGATATACACCTGAACATCAGCAGGAGAGGACTCTTTAAAGTAGAGACACTACATACTGATATACACCTGAACATCAGCAGGAGAGGACTCTTTAAAGTAGAGACACTACATACTGATATACACCTGAACATCAGCAGGAGAGTACTCTTTAAAGTAGAGACACTAAATACTGATATACACCTGAACATCAGCAGAGATGACTCTTTAAAGTAGAGACACTACATACTGATATACACCTGAACATCAGCAGGAGAGGACTCTTTAAAGTAGAGACACTACATACTGATATACACCTGAACATCAGCAGGAGAGGACTCTTTAAAGTAGAGACACTACATACTGATATACACCTGAACATCAGCAGGAGAGGACTCTTTAAAGTAGAGACACTACATACTGATATACACCTGAACATCAGCAGGAGAGGACTCTTTAAAGTAGAGACACTACATACTGATATACACCTGAACATCAGCAGGAGAGAACTCTTTAAAGTAGAGACACTACATACTGATATACACCTGAACATCAGCAGGAGAGGACTCTTTAAAGTAGAGACACTAAATACTGATATACACCTGAACATCAGCAGGAGAGGACTCTTTAAAGTAGAGACACTACATACTGATATACACCTGAACATCAGCAGGAGAGGACTCTTTAAAGTAGAGACACTACATACTGATATACACCTGAACATCAGCAGGAGAGGACTCTTTAAAGTAGAGACACTACATACTGATATACACCTGAACATCAGCAGGAGAGTACTCTTTAAAGTAGAGACACTAAATACTGATATACACCTGAACATCAGCAGGAGATGACTCTTTAAAGTAGAGACACTACATACTGATATACACCTGAACATCAGCAGGAGAGGACTCTTTAAAGTAGAGACACTACATACTGATATACGCCTGAACATCAGCAGGAGAGGACTCTTTAAAGTAGAGACACTACATACTGATATACACCTGAACATCAGCACGAGAGGACTCTTTAAAGTAGAGACACTACATACTGATATACACCTGAACATCAGCACGAGAGGACTCTTTAAAGTAGAGACGCTACATACTGATATACACCTGAACATCAGCAGGAGAGGACTCTTTAAAGTAGAGACACTACATACTGATATACGCCTGAACACCAGCAGGAGAGGACTCTTTAAAGTAGAGACACTAAATACTGATATACACCTGAACATCAGCAGGAGAGGACTCTTTAAAGTAGAGACACTACATACTGATATACACCTGAACATCAGCAGGAGAGGACTCTTTAAAGTAGAGACACTAAATACTGATATACACCTGAACATCAGCAGGAGAGGACTCTTTAAAGTAGAGACACTACATACTGATATACACCTGAACATCAGCAGGAGAGGACTCTTTAAAGTAGAGACACTACATACTGATATACACCCGAACATCAGCACGAGAGGACTCTTTAAAGTAGAGACACTACATACTGATATACACCTGAACATTAGCAGGAGAGGACTCTTTAAAGTAGAGACACTACATACTGATATACGCCTGAACATCAGCAGGAGAGGACTCTTTAAAGTAGAGACACTACACACAAACTTGACCTCCATGCAACGTTCCAGTCTCTCAGGTTAACACTGTGGCTAATCAAGGGGGGAGAGGATTGTGATGTGGGACAATCCATCCAAGAGACATTTGACTTAAAACCCCAAACGTCAGCATCATGGTGGTCAGGTCAACATGAGAGTCTGTTCCAATTATTTTGCCATTCTTTTTAGAGGACATTGAGATATTTCAAAAGATTAGACCTTCCTACCTCATATATCCTTTCAACAGTTTTTGAGATACATTTCACTTCTGCACTGATTCTTATTATTCTTACTTGTAATCTAAATTTATAACAATTTCTAGCATAAAGAATGTTTTTCTCATTTACTTTTAGGGTAGCTTAAAACCATATTCATGAATATTGCTTTTCGTGAGAAAGACATTCCCACATGTTAAGGGAGGCTGTGGCGCAGTGGGTAGTGCGTTGTTGTTGGGGTCAGGGGAGCACAGGTTCAAACCCCACTGCAGTCAGCATGTCGTTGTGTCCCTGAGACACTTCACCCCAAATTGCTCCTGTGGGGTTTGTCCACAGTGTTGAGTATGTGAGTATGTACATCCATATTGAGTCCCTCTAGATTTTCAAACCATTACTGTAGAAATGCAATATGTATCGTTTATTTGCTCCGTTTTTGTCATTTTTAAACTGGAACAATGGATTTGAGGAACATTATGCAAGGTAACCAATTCAATTATCATATTATTCCCACTCCTCTCTTACAAAGTTAATGAATCAGCTGCTGCTACGCATGTAGGAGATGAGCTTTAGGTAAAGTTAAAAGTCTCATGTTGAACCTCATCATGCAGAGAGAGGTTCCCACAAGATAAAAACAGAAGTTATATAAATGGCATTGTCATCAGCATAGAAGATGTCGAGATAATCATAGCATTGTTTTTCGGTAGGCAACCAATGAAAGTAGACCTGAGGGGGGGTTGTCTCCGCCCCCATTGGTTTGGCCTCACAAGCTTTTAAGTGTATGAAAATAGCACTTCCTGTAGAGATCTCAGTGCACTTCCCCACCCTTCCTTAACGCACCTTGCAACACATTCAACTCTTCATTTCATCTTCAACAGAAATGTAACTGTGGATGTAATAAGGTAAAGAGCCTTTAAAGATGGATGCTCTACATGTCTAAATCAAGATAGCAACTTCTGTTTTTATGACTATCAGCGCTGTGGTGTGACTGCCTCTTCCCTTTTTCAGCTGTCCGCCCTGAGCAGCGTTTCACAACCGGGGGTTAGATGATGAACGTTAGACAATAACATAACTTAATAAACAATCATCTGTTTTCAAAGGTGCACCCATAGCCTACTAAAGAAAGAAAGCAATGCATATGTAATGTCTTCCTATATCAGCCGTTACCAAACCAGAGAGTGAGATGGAAACAGCTGGACATTGAACCACAAAGTAGAGCTCTTTTATTACAATTATAAAGTACATTGACAGGATAGCTGAATGCCTCGTTATGAGAAGGACTCAATTAAAACATAACAGTGTCATAATGCCTCTACTTGAAATAATATACAAACACTTCCTTTGGATCATGAATTGAACCCTAACCCCAACACAGGGTTTAAAGTCAAATGAGAATATCTTACATAAAGTGTTGAATATGAAAACCAGCATCAAGAAATGGAAATCAGTTCTTACCCATTTGGCAATCAGTCATTTATATCCAAGAAGAAAGCAAACATTGGCAAAACCAAAACAGTTGCATAAAGTTATGTTGAGATATTTCGATATGTAGACCACGACCACCACGGCACCGTGCAGTAACACTTGAATGAAGCAGATGTTGTTTTTAACCCCACCTCTTTCCCATCCTTCAGCGAGTCAGGCCTACTTCTGCATAAAGACAGAGAGAGCGACAACATCCTACAAAATAAAAGCTTTACTGAATGTATAAAGACAGAAGGAATGACAACATCCTCCAAAATAAAACCTTTACTGAATAAAGACAGAAAGTATGACAAAGTCCTACAAAATAAAAGCTTTACTGAATGTATAGTGCATAAAGACAGAAAGAATGACAACATGTATTGTGCATCCTTCACAATACATGTGTTACTGAATATATAAAGACAGAAATAATGAAAACATCCTTCACAATAAAAGCTTCACTGAATGCATAAAGTAAGAAAGAATGACAAGATCCTTCACAATAAAAGCTTTTCTGAATGTATAAAGACAGAATAAAGTAAAACAATCCTCCAAAATAAAAGCTTCACTGAATGCATAAAGACAGAAATAATGACAACATGTATTGTGCATCCTTCACAATACATGTGTTACTGAATGTATAAAGACAGAAAGAATGAAAACATCCTTCACAATAAAAGTTTCACTGAATGCATAAAGTAAGAAAGAATGACAAAATCCTTCACAATAAAAGCTTTTCTGAATGTATAGTGCATAAAGACAGAAGGTATGACAACATCCTTCACAATAAAAGCTTTTCTGAATGTATAAAGACAGAATAAAGTAAAACAATCCTCCAAAATAAAAGCTTCACTGAATGCAGAAAGACAGAAGGAATGACAACATCCTTCAAAATAAAAGCCTTATTGAAGATAATAGTCAATCAAGGAGGGTTTGTGGTCCTTTCAGCATTGAATTTGGGGTTTAAGACCTCTGTGAATGTAATGTTGACTTGTGACCAACAATAAGACTAAAACAAATGGAACTTTAAAAAAAAGCAGTCAACGTTTGTATTTGCTTTTTGAATATATAACATTTTGCAGACATTTTGGTTCGACACTGACGCTCAATGGCAAAAAGATGTTAGTTTTGAAAGGCCAAAATGTCATAATATGGTTAAGCTCTAAAGTTGTTTGAAGTTAACCTATCACTACTTGCTGATTTTAAACAGATTTGTCATTTTGCGTTATATGACCTGTTTTGCTAACTTTTATTTTGAAGATGTCGTTAGGCTTAGGGTTAGGTAAAACAAGAGTGGTCCTGTTTTATTGTACGAACTCGGGCTGATTTAAAAATAAATACAACATGTTTTGAGTGGTTAGCGTTGGTTTTGTTCAGGATAAAGTAAAAGCTCTTTGGCTTTATCGAGATGAACGGATAACTGTTATTGATGTGGAATCAGATTTACTTAATGTTAAAGTCAATCTTACTAAAAACATATCCTTCCATATATTGAGGACATTTTACGCAAACTATTCAAACTGTTCATACTATGGAAAGATTTAGGAAAACGACAGTGTACATTTTAAGACGATCACAAATGGACGGCTGAGTTTCTCATTTTTGATCCAACAAATGCATCTACTTTGTTCTACTGTGGAAGACTTGAGTGAGACACACGTGTGAATATTTCTAATAGTTGAACCAACAGCTGTTCTGCTGGCATGTTTCAAATGTAGACGATGATGATGAATGAGAAGAATTATGCTGAAGGGCCATCTAGTGGACTAAAGGGGATATCACACACAAATATAGAGCTCTTAGTTTATTATCATGAGTTATTGGAGATTTGTGTGTATTTCTTTAATCATGTGTGTGTGTGTGTGTGTGTGTGTGTGTGTGTGTGTGTGTGTGTGTGTGTGTGTGTGTGTGTGTGTGTGTGTGTGTGTGTGTGTGTGTGTGTGTGTGTGTTTATTTTAGTAGTTCATTTTGGTGAGGGTGTGTTTGCATACATGATTGCAAATCTGCCTGGACAAAAAAGAGGAAGTTTTAAATAAACAGCGGGTTATTTCTGCCTCATCTTCCTCCTTTCTAAACTCTTGACGCTCAGTCATTTCACATTTCTCCACTGGCGACAGTGTCTTTCTCTCTTTGCATTCAACACGTTATCACACGTATGAATTGCACACTGCTTGCATAAGTTGTACTTTTTAGAAGAAGAGAGAAACAGCAGAGGCGGAAGACGAGGTGCAGACATGAAGGAACTGAGGCAGCAGAGGGAGGGGTGTGAGGGAGGTGTGTAACAGCTTCCTGTAGTCGCTGAGTCTTCCTCCTCTTGCTCTCACAGTGAAGAGCACAGACGCAGCGGAACAGGATGCAGGCTATCAAGTGTGTGGTCGTGGGAGATGGGTACGCCATTATCTGTTTTTCTACATTTATTATAACTTAAGACGCCTTCAGGTGTTGAACCACGAGCTGATGCATGATGGGGAACTTGTAGCCCCAGGGTCCAGATTTTGGGTTATTTTAAAGAAATGTCACCTAGGTTGGGGTTAGGGTTAGGGTTAGGGTTAGGGTTAGGGTTAGGGTTAGGGTTGGAACAACTTCAAGTCACAGTTTTCTCAACGTCCGCAGAGCTATGGCTGTTTGAAAGGGGCTGCTGTGTGTGTGTGTGTGTGTGTGTGTGTGTGTGTGTGAGTGTGTGTGTGTGTGTGTGTGTGTGTGTGTGTGTGTGTGTGTGTTGTGTGTGTGTGTGTGAGTGTGTGTGTGTGTGTGTGAGGATCTTTAGGCATGTGTTTGACAGCGCTGATTTAAAATGAGGGTGTTGGATGGAGCAGGCCACAGCATGCAGGAACATGCAGCACACACTCCGGCATACTGCAGATGGAAAGTCAAGAAAGAACAGAAAGAAATAGACGAAAGAGAAAAGAGCCATTTAGTTTAAGACTCTTTGGCAGAGGTGGAAGAAATACTAAGATATTTATCATAAGTCAAAGTAGCAGTGTAATAATACTCTGTTAAAAAGTTAAAATTCATTATTAAAATCACACTCAATGAAAAGTACAACAAGTATTGTGTTTAAAATATACTTAAAAGTACCTAAAATGCAGTTGTGAAACACCTTCACTCAATTGTTGTACTTACTGTAAGTGCTATTTTTAGATACAGGTACTTTTCTTGAGTATGTCTATTTAATGCTACACATACTTTTACTCCAGTACATTTTGGAGGCAAGTATCTCCATTTATGTATTAAACAATCATAGTTACTAGCTACTTTGTACACATGAAAAGACATGATGTGATGCAATACATATATGTTTAATACACACAGTTTAAAAACAAATATATGTACAAGTAATTTACATTTCTACCAACTAAGATTATATACCTAAATCTTCTAAAGTATCTAGAGCTGTAAAATAGTCGTTATACATTAAAAAGGACAACATTTGCCTTCACAATGCAGTGGGATAAAATAGTTGTTGTACAAATACCTCACATTTGTCAGTACATAAAGTACAATTGCCTGGACAAATTAAGGAGCATAATATAGAAAAATAAGTATTTGATGTAGAAGTATTTCACATTTCTACCTATGTACAAATACGTGTAAGTCAGTGATTTATAAGTTCATTATATGTTTTTATTAATAACATAAATCTGCTATTGCTAGTGACTAAAGTAGTACAGTAAAAGGCCTGCATACAGTCATGTAGTGTGGTACAAGTATAAAGTAGCATCATGTGGAAATACTCATTTGATGTACAAGTACCTCACATTTC
>NW_022992332.1:5000-30735 GCF_902827175.1 Gymnodraco acuticeps | reverse complement strand
AGGATGAGAAGGAAATAAAGGGCACAATAGTTTATGTAGTCGTGCATTACAATTCAATAGTCCTAACTCACAGGTAGGGCTGGATATCTAAAGCAAAGACAGTATTTAAAACATCTCTGCACCGCTGTCTGATTCTTTATAACGGTGCACAAGCTGGTAAATCTAGTCATATTCACAGGTTTCATTTCCTCGCTGTATAAAGTGTTTTCTTTAGTATTCTGCATGCTCATCCCAAACAACTCATGCTCCATATTTCTCCTGAGTGCAGCGAACAAACAGAGAGTGTGTGGAAGCATCACAGAAAAAAGAACCAGAGCAGCAGAACACATAAGCTCTGCGTGCGACTATAATGACTTCTGGAGCGTGTTCTGGTTTGATGTGTGATGAGCAGCTTTGTGGCAGAACGTCGGACTGTTGGAGTTGAGGTCGTGTTCGATGTGGAGATTTGGAGATGATAGCGTCTGTTAGAGGTCTCCTATCACGCAAAATGCACTTCTTTATGTCTTCTCTACATCACGTGTGTCCCCGTGTGTCCCCGTGTGTCCCCATGTGTCCCTGTGTGTCCCTGTGTCTCCCCGGTGCGTCCCCGGTGCGTCCCCGTGTGTCCCCATGTGTCCCCGGTGTCCCCGTGTGTCCCCTGTGCATCCCCGGTGTGTCCCCCATGTCTCCCCGTGTGTCCCCTGTGCGTCCCCGTGTGTCCCCGGTGTGTCCCCGGTGTGTCGCCGTGTGTCCCCCGTGTGTCCCCGGTGTGTCCCCGTGTGTCCCCGTGTGTCCCCTGTGTCTCCCCGGTGTGTCCCTGTGTGTCCCCAGTGTCTCCCCGGTGTGTCCCCGGTGTCTCCCCGGTGTCTCCCCGGTGTGTCCGCTGTGTCCCCGGTGTGTCCCCGGTGTGTCCCCGGTGTCTCCCCGGTGTGTCCCTGTGTGTCCCCGGTGTGTCCCCGGTGTGTCCCCGGTGTGTCCCCGGTGTCTCCCCGGTGTGTCCCTGTGTGTCCCCGGTGTGTCCCCGGTGTGTCCCCGGTGTGTCAGGAGACTCTCAAAGGGTCAGAAACAAACCCCTCTCTCTTTTCCTCCGTACCCACATCTCTAAAAACGGGGAACAACGGAGCTGATCCAGATTTGCTGCGTCATGACCACATTACTAAAATGTGGGCGGGCTTTACGCCCACGGGCCAATCAGAAACGTTGCTGTCAGAAACAAAGAGACGTGTTCTGGAAGTAATATGGTCTGTGTTCCCATTAGCATGCTAACACTCAGAGCTAACCTGAACTGGAGAGAGTCAGACCCCCATGGGGCCGGGCCCGCCCATCCAGGATTTGGGCCCGCTGTTTTAATCAGGGCTGAATACAACATTTTATTGTTTTATTATTATGTTTATTGTTGTTATTTGTAGGACTTTGTCCTAATATTTATGTTTGTATTAGTTTAATATCATTTTTTTTATTTTACTAGGAAATTCTGAATGCAAGACTGGTTTTTCGCTGGGTTGAGTCGTGTGGGTTTTTGAGTGAGATGCGGCACAGCAGCCTGTCCAACCCAGTCTCACATCAAACGTGTAATAACTACGTTGGTCCACAACGTAGGACGTAGTATTTCTACAAAAACGCCTCTGAAATTGATGCCCTAAGATGCCTACGTTTTTTTTCACCATTCATTCCAATGGCTGGCGTCTATGTCACGTGATCTTCACAAAAAAAAACATGGCCGAACTTCGTTTTATTCTCGGTGTAAAATGCCTATTTAAAGTTAGTTTGGCTTTAAAATGCGTTTTGATGTCATTTGATGCGAGAAATATGAGTTGTTATTTCAGATTATGTGTGCAGTGGATGCACATGATCTTTAGTTTGCTAGTTATTACGAAGATTACTTCAGGAAGTTGTGTCTATAGAACGTTTTCATTGTTACCAAGGTGGTTGCTAGGGACGCTGCTATCGATATTGTTTCTGTTATGTTGTGTAACAGTTTAATGGTGTTATCTTTATTGCTGCCCCCTTCCCCGTCAATGTATAGTGTTGGTCCACAGCGCAAACATATTAGTTTAACAAAATCTGCATCTAAAGATAGCCTACGTTATTTCCCCCTGTGCAATTCCAGTCTCACATCTCACAGCACATCGTCATTAACAAATACCGGAAACAGACCGAAAACACTTTATTCCAAGTGTGCTTGCTTTTGTCTTTGGAAGTCATCACATAACGGCATTGTAATACACGGTTCGGCTGCATTAAATATTACATATCTGCCGTAGTTCTGTATTTATAGAGCCCTGCTGAGAAGACTTCTAGACAAACATGAGGAACTGAAAACGTGACGTGGATCATAAATATATCAGCCATTAAACAACATCTTACATTTCTTTTCACACAATACGTCTCCTTGCAGTATCAACACTAATTCGGCTGACTTTTATATTTGATCCAATTGGTAGATAGGCTGTATTTACACCATAAAGGTGCACAGCTGATATAAAGGGACACCTAGTGGTTAAAGCATGTTATTGAATTTCATTATTTTTATTATTAGATATTAATAGGATCCCTATAAAGTATATTAATTACTCGTTATTCTCTACTAATAGTTCATTAAAGACTGTATATAATTACTATTTTGCACATCCCTTTCAAGATTTCAAGATTTTCTAAGGTTTATTGACATATCACATAGGCCTACACAACTATGGTGTAGTTCTGCATTGAATGAAAAACTTTGTGTATACCTCCAGCAATTTTAACTATGTTGAAGCACTTATTTTAACTGATATTATACATATGTATTATACTTATATAAGATGTATGTAGATAGTATAAGAAATGTGCAGAATACGACAGTTTAATGGTGGAGGTACACACATATTGATAGATGTCTTGTAATGCACTGTTGAGGAACCTGCGACCAAAGTTTTTCATCTCCGGCCTTGTCAGGTATTGAACATTCAATAAATAAAGAACACAGAATTGTTAAATATAAAACACAGAATTTGTGTGATTATACTACATGATTTACAAATAAACACCACTGCATATTTACAACTGTTACACATGCTGATGTAACGCAAATGTTTCCAACTTGGGATCAATAAAGTATATCTTATCTTAAGATGATCGATGGCTACTGCCATATTTGCAAAATGTGCCTCTGAACCTTGACAAGTGCATGTTTCAGGCTTATCAATGAACAACAGGAGGGGTCACAGACATAAGACCAGCTGTTAAATAAAGCTCTTCTGACCTTAGCTGGCATGTGTGTATATATATTAATGCTGCCCATTATGGGCACAAGCAATTTTCACCCATTTATTAAGGATATGTTTTAAATGTGAGTGTTTCCTATCCCCTAAACCTCCAGGGATGTGCACAGTGTAACCCTTGTGTGGTGTTCGGGTCAAATTGACCCGATTTCCATTTTCAATGGATACAAAAAAATATAAGGATATTTTCGTTCAACTTGAAACTCAATGGCCGGGGCTTATTTATAGTGAAATACATGTGGAATTGTTTTTATTTTGTTCTACTTATGAAAAAATGCCCACCCGCATTTATGTCCTTCATAAGAGGTTCGGGTCAATCTGAGCCGGATACAATACCAGGACAGAGAGACAGAGAAAAACACACACACACACACACAAACTAAAGACACACACACACACACACACACACACACACACACACACACACACACACACACACACACACACACACACACACACACACACACACACACACACACACACACACACACACACACACACACACACAATCGTATGCATAGAGAAGCTGTTTGATCCTGTTTTCCCTTGATCTTTACCCTTTGTAATGTGTACACAAAACTATCCTAGAACATTATAAACATTTTAGATCTTCCAGAAATGTATAAACATTTGACATTTCCTCGCACTGTCCCCCTCGCACCTGCACGCCGGAGGAGGGACTAAACAGAGACATAACTTCACATTACAGTGTATAGTGCAGAACTACAATTATCTACCAACAAAATGGCCAAAAGATATTCTGCTCAGAGCCTTGGAGCTAATACTGGATGAGAGTGAGCGGAATGCATTAGAGGAACACGGTGAAGTGGGACAGGAAGACATTTCTGAAGATGAGGATGATGTGGGTGGAGGTAAACTCAGAATTTGACAGCAAATTGGAAGATGAACTTGACTCAGAGCCAGCTGCTGGAAGACCCCCACAGCCAGCCGCAAGAAGACCCCCACAGCCAGCTGCTGGAAGACCCCCACAGCCAGCTGCTGGAAGACCCCCACAGCCAGCCGCAAGAAGACCCCCACAGCCAGCTGCTGGAAGACCCCCACAGCCAGCTTCTGGAAGACCCCCACAGCCAGCTGCTGGAAGACCCCCACAGCCAGCTGCTGGAAGACCCCCACAGCCAGCTGCTGGAAGACCCCCACAGCCAGCCGCAAGAAGACCCCCACAGCCAGCTGCTGGAAGACCCCCACAGCCAGCTGCTGGAAGACCCCCACAGCCAGCCGCAAGAAGACCCCCACAGTCAGCTTCTGGAAGACCCCCACAGCCAGCCGCAAGAAGACCCCCACAGTCAGCTTCTGGAAGACCCCCACAGCCAGCTGTGAGGTCTGTGGACCCTCAAAGGACTCCAAGACACAGACTACATGCAGCAACTGCAACAAGTACATCTGTGCTATACACAGGAAGAAGTTCTGTCCATGATGTGTTTCCTAAACGGACCTGCATTGATCACATGATGCTCTGCAGCGTCACTTCATCAATATAGTTTTCGGATATAATGTATTTTATGAATAGTGACTGTTAATTGTTTTTATTTGCTTTGTGTTTTTATCTGTTCTATGTCATTTATATGGATGTTTCATTCTCTCTATATTTCACAGCCAAATACTTTTGGATGTGGTTCTTGTTCCAATTGCTGCTAAATGGCTTTATTTCCTTCAGGGCTTTGATTATTATATGACCGATTAAAAATAATAAACATTAATTAAATTTGTTTTCATTTACATTAGTCCTAGAAAAGCATGAGCAAAATGTAAACTTAGTTTCTATTACAGTGTATTTTTTTTTAACATAAATAATACTTTTATCACAAAAAACAATGGACACTTTCATTGTTACTTTGATCTAGCAAAGAGTATTTTCAAAAACTAATCATATATTTCATTTATATTGTTGGGGAATGAGTTAAAGACAATATATATAAGGAATTGTGCATGTTGAATTTAGTTCTGTATTTTTTTTAAACCCTGAAATATGTCCCGGGTCAATTTGACCCGAACATTACCAAAGGGTGCGAAATGTGAACATATCGCAAGGGTTAATAGTGGCCACTTCTTATTATGGGAAATACGAAAACGTCTATTAAAACTACACTCCCAGTAGAGACGTGCCATAGAACATGTTGCGAAACACAATAGCCAGCATGTGTAGTTCTGGGGACGGGGTGGGGGAGGGGGGGACGGGGTGGACCCGTTCAAATCCAGTTTTGGACAGTCTGCCGTGATTCCATCCCATTTCAAGTGCTGTTCGAGGCTCGGCGTAACCCTCGGAGCACACTCTCCAATCACAGAGCTTGAGGACTATCACGGGGTTTGTCAAGCGAAGCGGAGAGAATACTTACTTCCCGGTGTAATATTCTGTAAAGCAAATGAGCTGCTCCAACCCTCGGTCCTGACGGACTCCAACTTGTGTTTATTAATCAAACAAATAAATAAACACAAGGATAATTATGTGTTATTGAGTAAATGGAGAATTGCACAGGGGAACATAACGTATCTATGCCACAATTTTAGATGCGGATTTTGTTAAACTAATACGTTTGCGCTGTGGACCAACACTATACATGGACGGGGAAGGGGGTAGCAATAAAGATAACACCATTAAACAGTTACACAACATAACAGAAATAATATCGATAGCAGCGTCCCTAGCAACCACCTTGGTAACAATGAAAACGTTATATAGACACAATTTCCTGAAGTAATCTAATAACTAGCAAACTAAAGATCATGTGCATCCACTGCACACATCATCTGAAATAACAACTCATATTTCTCGCATCAAATGACATCGAAACGCATTTTAAAGCCAAACTAACTTTAAAATAGGCATTTTCCACCGAGAATGAAACGAAGTTCGGCCATGTTTTCTTTTTCTGCAGGGAGACATGTGAAGATCACGTGACGTAGACGCAGCCATTGGAATGAATGGTGAACAAAAACGTAGAGATCTTACAATTTCAGAGGCGTTTTTGTAGAAATACTACGTCCTTGTGGACCAACGTAGTTATTACACGTTTAGATGTGAGACTGGGTTGGCCTGTCAGTTAGTTTACTCTTGCTAGGTTAGTGGTTCATGAAAGGAATATGGCAACTCAGCGCCAGATGCAGCACATTAGAAGAAATCAGTTACGTTACCAACGAGCAAGCAAGTCAGCCAGGGAGGCTGGCAATCAATTGTCTCACAAACTCCTGCTCTGTGCGCAAGCAGACCGCTGCACACGTTCTCTCTCTCTCTCTCTCTCTCTCTCTCTCTCTCTCTCTCTCTCTCTCTCTCTCTCTCTCTCTCTCTCTCTCTCTCTCTCTCTCTCTCTCTCTCTCTCTCTCTCCTCTCTCTCTCTCTCTCTCTCCATCGCTCAACCTCACTCCACCCTGTGCGCGCTCCTCAAGTTTGCCTGCATGCTTGCCCAAGTTGGCACAGCGCTACAAATGTGCCACAAAACCATGTGATAATAAGACCTCCAACAGCCTTATGGCAACCTAAAACCCTCCTCCCCTCCGTTGACAAATCGCGAGCGTCTAACAAAAATATAAACGCAACACTTTTGTTTTTGCTCCCATTTTTCATGAGATGAACTCAAAGATCTAAAACATTTTCTATAAACACAAAATAACCATTTCTCTCAAATATTGTTCACAAATCTGAAACAATCTGTGACAGTGAGCACTTCTCCTTTGCCGAGATAATCCATCCCACCTCACAGGTGTGGCATATCACACATGTATTTGTTATTGGCTATGGTAGGTTATTGGTTATGTTCACATACTTATTTGATTATTAAAATGTAAACCGATCTTTTTCATATGGGTGTTTAGAGTTCCCTAGATCTAGTCTCTAGTCATTCTGCTTAAAGTGCACCAGATTGAAGCATTTTACTTTAAAATGTTCAAACATTTCTTCCCGGTATGCCTGAGAGGCAGATATGCTTGTTTCCTCAACAAGAACTGTTCTTTAAAAGTTGGACTGTTGTAGCTTCAGTGGTTCTCAGGTTACATAGCAGTGAATATAAACTGATTCATGTGTAAACTAACCTGTGTAAAAGTTTCTCGAATAAATGTAATTGTTTTGGTGGAAGAAGCATGTATCATTTTTGTACCCTGCCCCTCAAAGAATCGGAATTGAGAACCGTTAAGAACTGGAATCGAAAAGTAGAATCAGAATTGGAATCAGAATCGTGGAAATTCAAACGATACCCAACCCTACTCAATAGTTCCCCGGAAGTTCGTGGAGGGACATTTGAATGCATGATTACCGGAGATAGAACTACGATTTTTGGTAATAAGTAGTGAATAAAGGTTTTGATTTGCAATATTTATACAACATATCGATGTGTATGTAGTTACATCAATATATTTAGAGGGAGGGAAGGAAGGTTTCAAAATTCTGATTAGATTCATTTCTACCATTTCTTTAATTCATGGTGGTTTCAGTAATCCCATGGTAATCGAGGACATAAGTAATCTAAATGAGTAATGTCTTCTTTATGACTTTCAGAAAGGACAGGAGACCGACAGGTGCCATCAATGATTGTTAACTGACAGTAAATAAATGGAATTCAATAAACATTTAATAGCATGAATGCAGTTTGTCTGAGCCTTTTCCTCCGTGTTGTCCGGCATATCGTCTCCCCCATGGTTTGCTGTGCTGCCTCGGGATGCTCCAAGCGCTCAGAGAAAGGAGTACGAATGTACGGCTTCCCCACTGACACAGAGAGGAGGAAAGAATGGCTGGCTCAAGTCAGCAGGAGCAATTTAACTATCACAAAAGACAACAACAGCAACAACATATGTGAGGTAATCATATTTTTCACAAAACGAAGACCACACCATTGGGAAGCTTAACGTCTGTTTAATAAAAATAAGGGAGAGGCTTGCAAAGCTCTGGGAGTTGAGACTCAGGCTCAGGGTGAGGGTCTCATTGCAGGTCTTAAGGCTCCATTGAATCCCCGTGGGGTTCTTGTGCTGAGAGAGGGAGACAGGAGAAAGGGTTAGATACATCTAGCAACCTATAGGATGGGAAATTGCTGACTTATTTTAAACGTACCTTGTGTTTTCACTCTCACTTAAGTCCCTCTCCCTTTGCCATCAATCCAACATCAGCTAAGCTGCAACATAATACAGACAGGTAATAATCAACAGAATCACAAGGACATTATATGGCTCTGCTAAAAACACTCACCCATAAGTTATGTTTTTGTTTACTGTTTGGAAGTCTCAAATATCCACTCTAAATCCATATCAATAGCGATGTATCACAAAAATAGCTCTCTTCCTTATTATTGTGTAACGTTAACTATATTATACTAGCTTGAACTCCAAGATGGATATCCTCATTTCACCACCTCCACCCACTACAATCACACGCCCCAATGTTATATTTAACTCATATGTAACTCCCTCCACCCCGGATAAAAGCACGTTAAGAAGCCCCTTTTCTCTAATTCCACAACGTTGGAGGAAATAACATTAGGAGAACGGATTAATAGGCTGTTCGTGGTTAACGTGGGTTGCTAACTTTATCCGGTATCCTAGCCTAATCTGTTATCTGTAAACGTTAAATATACTGATTGAAGGGATAATCCACTAACATCCTTTAATACACATGTGTAGTTAATTTGATTCAGATGTTCTGATAATATCCGCAATACAAATCTTTAAACGTCTTCTTACCTTCAAGTCCATCACGAACGGTCTATTATGCTGCAACTCTACTGCGCTGCTAGCCGCAGACCCTCTCAATAGTTCCCCGGAAGTCAGCGGCAAGCTAACTTCCGGGGAACTATTGAAATGTCTATATATCTGAGACCTGTAATATATGCCTAAAAGTAGCTTGATAGGAGACCTTTAAACAGATTAGCGGCTCTGGAGGAGAGACGCTGCCTTCAGCTCACAACTTATCAGTAATTGAAGTGGATGCCAGGTCTGTGTGTTGGGGGTCCGCAGGGGGCTTTTATAGCCGTCCTCATTAAGGAGCTGCCTCCAGAAAGTTTGCCCTCAAAGCTCACTTTTAACAAGCCAGCGGGGACTTCCTGCTGTACGGATACATAGCAGCAAACACACAACACAACAATGCACGCTGATGCAAAATGTGACGAACATGAAGATAGCTTTCCACCTTACTGAGAAGATTCAAGATTCAAAGATTCAAAGGATGTATTGTCATAAGCTCAGCAGCTACAGAGCAGAAATGGCAATGAAATTATTCTGACCTGAGCTCCTCCAACGATGCAACATGTATCATAAAATACAAAAATACAAAATTAAAAGTAGTGCAAAAAGTCTATAGAAGGGTTTTGATTTGGTTTCTATGCAGACAAATAGGGGAGAATAATATTCACAATGGTTATTGTCTTCATTATGATCAACTAAATAAAAACCAGCTGAATGGAAGCATCATATTGATTTGAACTGCTGAACATACATTCAATGAAAGAGGAGACAAGATTCAATTCAGCTTGAATGGCTTTGTATACTGCAGGGTAGCTGGTGGATTCACTCCATGTGGAGCTAAAGTCTGATTCAACACTTGGTTAGATTTCACATCCTTCATCCACATCTGTGAAGTCACTACATCACAGCTGTCCAAACCTTTTTCACAGAGGGCCACAGACAGACCGTACGAAGGGCTGGGCCTCTCTCTCTCTCGAGGTGTACTGCCTCATAGGGTCAGTATTAAGTCAGCAAAATCAATCAAGTGTAGTAAATGATGCTGTGAGTGTTTAGCTCATCCCTTAAAGCAGATCCTCAGATTGATTAGAATGAGGAGAAATAGGAAGGGTCTATTTCAAGCTTGTTATGGAAATAAGTCATTGGGCTTACTAAGATATATTAGAAAATGTTTCCAACTTGAATTGACTGAATGTATTGAAAAGTGGTCTTACTAACACATGAATACTACTGTGTAATATCTGTTTACATTTATAGTTAAGAAGTAAAATATAAGACAAGCACAAGTTTCATTTGTGGCCGTATTCCATTATACGTTTTAAATTAGCTGAGGGCCGATTCAAAATGGTCCGCGGGCCGCATTTGGCCCCCGGACCGTAGTTTGGACACCCCTGATCTAAAGCTATTAAATACATGTAGTGGAGTAAAAGTACACCATTTACCTCTGGAGAGCAGAAGTAGAATATATGTATATATAATACCCTGCTTTATATTTTGTTACTGTACATTTTTAATTCAACATATTTTCTACTTTTTTAATGCTATTTTAATTCTGTTGAGATGTTTACATTTTGGATTGTTTATTTCTCGTCTTTTAATCACTCTATTGCACAATGCCATGTCTTTTTATGCTGCTGCTACGCAAACATTTCCCACATTGGCATCAATAAAGTACTTGTCTTATATTAGAAGTACCTCAAATTGTACTTAAGTGCAGTACAGGAGCAAAAGCACATAGGTACTTCCCACCTCTGGACACAGATTATATGTATTACCTTCCAGGTCGGCCTACATATATCCTTTCAGCTACATCGTTATATAAAAGCCAGATTGTCCAGCACAGGTTGCCTGATGAGTATCTGCATATCAGATCCTCCTCTTCCTCCCCAGAGAGGAAGAGGAGATATTCATCAGAACAATGGGTTTGGGACGCTGCCCACATTAAGCCACGCTGACCCCCGCTCTCCCCAAACAGAATTTCAGCTATAATCAGAAGCGGGATGGAAGGACCTCGGATGCCTCTGGGATATTTTTCCATTAACCATTTTGACACATGACTGACTGTGGGGGATTATTGGTTTTTGAAGAACTATTAACAGCTGTACATTTGCATTTTAATACAGTTCTCCTCAACGTACTAATGCAATTTGCTTCTCAGCTTTGTTGCCTTCTTCAGCTTTTCACACTAACCGCTAAAAGCCCTGCAGCTTTAATCATTTTAATTGCAATAAAATAATTTTCTTATTAATCACTTCTGAATCTTCACAATTTCACAACTTTTCTCCAAAGTGTTGCCGGTCACTTCCTGCCCGGGCTCGCCTGATCTCTGTTGAATTGTTTATGGGAGAGAAGGGTTTATTTTGGGTTAGAGACAATATTAAATTCATTAAAATGTGTGTTCTTCAGGCTGGTTTAGTTTCAGATCAAGTGCAGGAAGAGAAACAGCCAGGAGATTCATTCACATTCACTAAACTAAACCTGATATAATTACACAAATATTAATGCAATAAGAACTCACATTTCTCATGTATTTGTCCATCCCTTCCTGGTGTTTGTGGGTGAAAAGGTTTTTGGAAACTGTTTGATAGAGGTCCCTGAAGGCCTCTGTTTCTGCATGGGTTTTATTTATAATGTTATATATTTGTTCCCAGCAGGAGCTCGCCTACCTTTTCTTTTAACAGAACACTTTAGTTTCTGATAGTTACATGACGCAGGAAAATGTGCTCGACATTTCCAAAGGGCAGAAGTAAAATTGAAGTTGAGCTGCTGCTGCTTCCTGGCATTTTGTTAAAGTGTGAGACAGAAACATTCAGTCATGACAAATCATTTGATGAAGAAGCTCCGGAAACAGAAATGTTTTGAAATGTCGGAGCAAGAAACTGTTGGGTTATCTGAGACTGTTTCATCCTGGAGAAGAGGTTTTGTTCAGGCGTATATCAGCATGTAGTGTCTCTACTTTAAAGAGTCCTCTCCTGCTGATGTTCAGGTGTATATCAGTATGTAGTGTCTCTACTTTAAAGAGTCCTCTCCTGCTGATGTTCAGGCGTATATCAGCATGTAGTGTCTCTACTTTAAAGAGTCCTCTCCTGCTGATGTTCAGGTGTATATCAGTATGTAGTGTCTCTACTTTAAAGAGTCCTCTCCTGCTGATGTTCAGGGTGTATATCAGTATGTAGTGTCTCTACTTTAAAGAGTCCTCTCCTGCTGATGTTCAGGCGTATATTCAGCATGTAGTGTCTCTACTTTAAAGAGTCCTCTCCTGCTGATGTTCAGGTGTATATCAGTATGTTAGTGTCTCTACTTTAAAGAGTCCTCTCCTGCTGATGTTCAGAGCGTATATCAGCATGTAGTGTCTCTACTTTAAAGAGTCCTCTCCTGCTGATGTTCAGGTGTATATCAGTATGTAGTGTCTCTACTTTAAGAGTCCTCTCCTGCTGATGTTCAGGTGTATATCAGTATGTATGTCTCTACTTTAAAGAGTCCTCTCCTGCTGATGTTCAGGTGTATATCAGTATGTAGTGTCTCTACTTTAAAGAGTCCTCTCCTGCTGATGTTCAGGTGTATATCAGTATGTGTCTCTACTTTAAAGAGTCCCTCTCCTGCTGATGTTCAGGTGTATATCAGTATGTAGTGTCTTCTACTTTAAAGAGTCCTCTCCTGCTGATGTTCAGGTTGTATATCAGCATGTAGTATCTCTACTTAAAGAGTCCTCTCTGCTGATGTTTAGGTGTATTATCAGTATGTAGTGTCTCTTACTTTAACGAGTCCTCTCCTGCTGATGTTCAGGTGTATATCAGTATGTAGTGTCTCTACTTTAAGAGTCCTCTCCTGCTGATGATCAGGTGTATAATCAGTATTGTAAGTGTCTCTACTTTAACGAGTCCTCTCCTGCGATGATCAGGTGTTATCATAGTATGTAGTGTCTCTACTTTAAAGAGTTCCTCTCCTGCTGATGTTCAGGTGTATATCAGTATGCAGTGTCTGCTACTTTAAAGAGTCCTCTCCTGCTGATGTTCAGGTGTATATCAGTATGTAGTGTCTCTACTTTAAAGAGTCCTCTCCCTGCTGATGTTCAGGTGTATATCAGTATTGTAGTGTCTCTACTTTAAAGAGTCCGTCTCCTGCTGATGTTCAGCGTATATCAGCATGTAGTGTCTCTACTTTAAAGAGTCCTCTCCTGCTGATGTTCAGGTGTATATCAGTATGTAGTGTCTCTACTTTAAAGAGTCCTCTCCTGCTGATGTTCAGGTGTATATCAGTATGTAGTGTCTCTACTTTAAAGAGTCCTCTCCTGCTGATGTTCAGGCGTATATCAGCATGTAGTGTCTCTACTTTAAAGAGTCCTCTCCTGCTGATGTTCAGGTGTATATCAGTATGTAGTGTCTCTACTTTAAAGAGTCCTCTCCTGCTGATGTTCAGGCGTTATATCAGCATGTAGTGTCTCTACTTTAAAGAGTCCTCTCCTGCTGATGTTCAGGTGTATATCAGTATGTAGTGTCTCTACTTTAAAGAGTCCTCTCCTGCTGATGTTCAGGTGTATATCAGTATGTAGTGTCTCTACTTTAAAGAGTCCTCTCCTGCTGATGTTCAGGTGTATATCAGTATGTGTCTCTACTTTAAAGAGTCCTCTCCTGCTGATGTTCAGGTGTATATCAGTATGTAGTGTCTCTACTTTAAAGAGTCCTCTCCTGCTGATGTTCAGGTGTATATCAGCATGTAGTATCTCTACTTTAAAGAGTCCTCTCCTGCTGATGTTTAGGTGTATATCAGTATGTAGTGTCTCTACTTTAAAGAGTCCTCTCCTGCTGATGTTCAGGTGTATATCAGTATGTAGTGTCTCTACTTTAAAGAGTCCTCTCCTGCTGATGATCAGGTGTATATCAGTATGTAGTGTCTCTACTTTAAAGAGTCCTCTCCTGCTGATGATCAGGTGTATATCAGTATGTAGTGTCTCTACTTTAAAGAGTCCTCTCCTGCTGATGTTCAGGTGTATATCAGTATGCAGTGTCTCTACTTTAAAGAGTCCTCTCCTGCTGATGTTCAGGTGTATATCAGCATGTAGTCTCTACTTTAAAAAGTCCTCTCCTGCTGATGTTCAGGTGTATATCAGTATGTAGTGTCTACTTTAAAGAGTCCTCTCCTGCTGATGTTCAGGTGTATATCAGTATGTAGTGTCTCTACTTTAAAGAGTCCTCTCCTGCTGATGTTTAGGTGTATATCAGTATGTAGTGTCTACTTTAAAGAGTCCTCTCCTGCTGATGTTCAGGTGTATATCAGTATGTAGTGTCTCTACTTTAAAGAGTCCTCTCCTGCTGATGTTTAGGTGTATATCAGTATGTAGTGTCTCTACTTTAAAGAGTCCTCTCCTGCTGATGTTCAGGTGTATATCAGTATGTAGTGTCTCTACTTTAAAGAGTCCTCTCCTGCTGATGTTCAGGTGTATATCAGTATGTAGTGTCTCTACTTTAAAGAGTCCTCTCCTCTGATGTTCAGGTGTATATCAGTATGTAGTGTCTCTACTTTAAAGAGTCCTCTCCTCTGATGTTCAGGTGTATATCAGCATGTAGTGTCTCTACTTTAAAGAGTCCTCTCCTCTGATGTTCAGGTGTATATCAGTATGTAGTGTCTCTACTTTAAAGAGTACTGGTGATGTTCAGGTATCAGTATGTAGTGTCTCTACTTTAAAGAGTCCTCTCCTGCTGATGTTCAGGTGTATATCAGTATGTAGTGCCTCTACTTTAAAGAGTCTTCTCCTGCTGATGTTCAGGTGTATATCAGTATGTAGTGTCTCTACTTTAAAGAGTCCTCTCCTGCTGAACGCTTCGTCTCCATGTCTAGTTTGGACTGTAGGGTTTCAGACGGTGTCGGTTTGATTGAAGTCTTAATGGATCACACTTCAGGAGTAAAGTTTATTAGGAGACGTATTTCAGAGCAGTTATGTCAGGAAGTGAAATAAAGAGGAAGGTCAGAGAGATAAAGCCTTCGGGGGAGGGGCGTTCCTCTGCAGGTAATTAATTCCTTCAGATTGAAATGCTCATCTTTCCTCGGACGGTTTCTGGACCCTGAGGCGCTGCTCTTTTCAGACACAATCAGTATTAATTAAATTGTTTTCCGTGGAGTTATTGAACTTTTAATAAGGATAACAAACAGCCATTGAGAGGCACTTAGAGCGTCCCGGGGGAAACGGTCTTGATTAAATATGAGGGTAACCTTTATCTCCGAGTCGCTGATCGGGACACGGAGCAGGTTATAAGTTTGATCAAGTTTGAGAAGATGTGTTAACCCCCGTTATACAGTCACCACATGGTATGTTAAATGATGATAATGTCAAAGTAGAATAGGTACTTAATCCCTCAGTCCTATCAGCCATCAGGGCTTCACTGTACAAATTAATATTCAAGCAACCCACAGAGACATTTATTATGTTTAATGTCCCCAAGTCCAGACTCCAAACTGTGAGGAATAAAGACAGCCGTGAATCTCAGATTAATCACCGGATAAATCTTTGCTTCTGACAGTTTTCCATCAGAACAAAGAGCCGTAAAATGATTGACCCTAAAGCATTCTTGTAGATAAATAACTAAGTGATTTTGAGTTGAAAAGGTGTCACTTTTCGGCCTCCCAGACATCATGTTCCCTTACAACAACACTGCAGGGTCAATGACACCATGTTCCCTATAACAACACTGCAGGTTCAATGACACCATGTTCCCTATAACAACACTGCAGGGTCAATGACCACCATGTTCCCTATAACAACACTGCAGGGTCAATGACACCATGTTCCCTATAACAACACTGCATGGTCAATGACATCATGTTCCCTTACAACAACACTGCAGGGTCAATGACACCATGTTCCCTATAACAACACTGCAGGGTAAATGACACCATGTTCCCTATAACAACACTGCAGGGTCAATGACACCATGTTCCCTATAACAACACTGCAGGTTCAATGACACCATGTTCCCTATAACAACACTGCAGGGTCAATGACACCATGTTCCCTATAACAACACTCGAGGCCAGGGTCAATGAACCATGTCCCTATAACAACACTGCATGGTCAATGACATCATGTTCCCTATAACAACACTGCAGGGTCAATGACACCATGTTCCCTATAACAACACTGCAGGGTAAATGACACCATGTTCCTTATAACAACACTGCAGGGTCAATGACACCATGTTCCCTATAACAACACTGCAGGGTCAATGACACATGTCCCTTATAACAACACTGGGGTAAATGACACCATGTTCCTTATAACACAACTGCAGGGTCAATGACACCATGTTCCCTATAACAACACTGCAGGGTCAATGACACCATGTTCCCTATAACAACACTGCAGGGTCAATGACACCATGTTCCCTATAACAACACTGCAGGGTCAATGACACCATGTTCCCTATAACAACACTGCAGGTTCAATGACACCATGTTCCCTATAACAACACTGCAGGGTCAATGACACCATGTTCCCTATAACAACACTGCAGG
Organism: Gymnodraco acuticeps; assembly: GCF_902827175.1. NCBI lineage: Eukaryota > Metazoa > Chordata > Actinopteri > Perciformes > Bathydraconidae > Gymnodraco > Gymnodraco acuticeps. The sequence goes on along the minus strand of NW_022992332.1, from coordinate 14,305 downwards.
GTCAATGACACCATGTTCCCTATAACAACACTGCATGGTCAATGACATCATGTTCCCTTACAACAACACTGCAGGGTCAATGACCACCATGTTCCCATACAACCACTGCAGGGTCAATGACACCATGTTCCCTATAACAACACTGCAGGGTCAATGACACCATGTTCCCTATAACAACACTGCAGGGTCAATGACACCATGTTCCCTATAACAACACTGCATGGTCAATGACACCATGTTCCCTTACAACAACACTGCAGGGTCAATGACACCATGTTCCCTATAACAACACTGCAGGGTCAATGACACCATGTTCCCTATAACAACACTGCAGGGTCAATGACACCATGTTCCCTATAACAACACTGCAGGGTCAATGACACCATGTTCCCTATAACACACTGCATGGTCAATGACACATGTTCCCTTATAACAACACTGCAGGGTCAATGGACACCATGTTCCCCTATAACAACACTGCAGGGTCAATGACACCATGTTCCCTATAACAACACTGCAGGGTCAATGACACCATGTTCCCTATAACAACACTGCAGGGTCAATGACACCATGTTCCCTATAACAACACTGCAGGGTCAATGACACCATGTTCCCTATAACAACACTGCATGGTCAATGACATCATGTTCCCTATACAACCACTGCATGGTCAATGACACATCAATGACACCATGTTCCCTATAACAACACTGCAGGTCAATGACACCATGTTCCCTATAACAAACACTGCAGGGTCAATGACACCATGTTCCTATAACAACACTGCAGGGTCAATGACACCATGTTCCCTATAACAACACTGCAGGGTCAATGACACCATGTTCCCTATAACAACACTGCAGGGTCAATGACATCATGTTCCCTATAACAACACTGCAGGGTCAATGACACCATGTTCCCTATAACAACACTGCAGTTCAATGACACCATGTTCCCTATAACAACACTGCAGGGTCAATGACACCATGTTCCCTATACAACACTGCAGGGTCAAATGACCTCATGTTCCCTATAACAACACTGCAGGGTCAATGACACCATGTTCCCTATAACAACACTGCAGGGTCAATGACACCAGTTCCCTATAACAACACTGCAAGGGTCAATGACACATGTTCCCTATAGCAAACAACTGCAGGGTCAATGACACCATGTTCCCTATAACAACACTGCAGGGTCAATGAACGCATGTTCCCTTATAACAACACTGCAGGGGTCAATGACACCATGTTCCCTATAGCAACACTGACAGGGTCAATGACACCATGTTCCCTATAAACAACACTGCAGGAGTCAATGACACCATGTTCCCTATAGCAACACTGCAGGGTCAATGACACCATGTTCCCTATAGCAACACTGCAGGGTCAGTTTAATTTTGGGTTTTTGGATGCCGACCTATGTTTCCCTATAGCAACACTGCAGGGTCAATGACACCATGTTCCCTATAACAACCACTGCCAGGGTCATGACACATGTTCCCTATAGACAACACTGCAGGGTCACTGAACCATGTTCCCTATAGGCAACACTGCAGGGTAATGACACCATGTTCCCTATAACAACACTGCAGGGTCATGCACCCATGTTCCCTATAGAAACAACTGCGGAGGGTCAATGACACCTATGTCCCTTATAAGCAACAATGCAGGGTCAATGACACCATGTTCCCTATAACAACACTGCAGGGTCAATGACACCATGTTCCCTATAACAACACTGCAGGGTCAATGACACCATGTTCCCTATAGCAACACTGCAGGGTCAATGACACCATGTTCCCTATAACAACACTGCAGGGTCAATGACACCATGTTCCCTATAACAACACTGCAGGGTCAATGACACCATGTTCCCTATAACAACACTGCAGGGTCAATGACACCATGTTCCCTTATAACAACAATGCAGGGTCAATGACACCATGTTCCCTATAACAACACTGCAGGGTCAATGACACCATGTTCCCTATAACAACACTGCAGGGTCAATGACACCATGTTCCCTATAACAACACTGCAGGGTCAATTACACCATGTTCCCTATAACAACACTGCAGGGTCAATGACACCATGTTCCCTTATAACAACACTGCAGGGTCAATGACACCATGTTCCCTATAACAACACTGCAGGGTCAATGACACCATGTTCCCTATAACAACACTGCAGGGTCAATGACACCATGTTCCCTATAACAACACTGCAGGGTCAATGACACCATGTTCCCTATAACAACACTGCAGGGTCAATGAGACCATGTTCCCTATAACAACACTGCAGGGTCAATGACACCATGATGGAATAACAGCCTGCATTACGTTTGTTTTTGATTTATCAGAAGTATGTTTCAGTCCGTGGAGGTCCACAAACGAAGGGGCCCTATTAAACTCTGTTCCCTCTCCTCATGTCTTCTAGGTGTTAGTGCATGTAAATGGTCTGAAAAGGCTAACATTCCTCCTGTGTTTTCCAGAAGAGGTTTTTTAACATTAACCTGTTCAGCCCCCAGCCTGTTTTTCAGGTCCCAGGCTCGAAAATGACATTTCCAGAACAAATGAATATCTTCCCTTCTAAAAGGGGAACATTAATAATCTTTCTTCTCAAAGCAAGGTTACACCTGTGAGTTGGATGTAGAAAAGTCAGAATCAATATAGATATGTTTATTTTAAAGTAAATTCAGATTGAACACATTAAGAAAATGTAAATGATAGTGTCCGTACAAAATAAAACATTACTTATAGTGAAAACCACCCTTGAATGATGGGATGGTCGACTAAAAGCTTTAGGAATCCAAACTATAACATATAATAAGTACCTTGTATCAAGATTGATGCAAAACAAGTGAAGTTTGACCTTTTTAGAGAGGTTTAGCAAAAAACCCACTTCTGGGGTCATTTGGGTGGATTTTCCATATCTCTGGCCCCCCTTGTTCGATTTTGATGATTGACATCTCTTTGAACCGTCAGAGCCAATAGAATCGAGGGGGGAGTTCCTCAAATCCATCTAAACATTACCCATTGGTGAATGAGTGATGCGTAGCCAGAATGCCCAACCCCGTGGTGGGACACATTAATAGGTTGTTGAAAGAAGCCCTGAGACACAGTTTCATGAAAAAAAGAAAAGCTTAACAGGTTAAAGGACACACAACAACACAGACTATAACACCCCTTGTTGTGCAATAAGTGCAATATATATATATATATGCTGTTAATAACGGTTGAGTAAGAATTGCATTTGATGATACTTAATAATTATATTTAAATAATATCTACATATTTATTAAATAAAAGGTAAACATAGAAGTAAAAACAACCTGAAAAGCCAAATAGTTGTAACTGCAGATTTGTAATAAGAAGCAAATATAATCTACTATGCAATAGTAAGTCAAATGTACAGAAACTGACATTTGATTGCCTTTAGTAACAAACACTTCTTTATGTATGTAGAAGCTACTTGAATATATGTTGTTACATTTACTTCGGTTTTCTGAGTGCACAAGTAAATCTTATTCCCCGTTTTTTTCAGTTTGTGCAATATATATATATAGATATATATACACATGTATATATATATATATATATATATATATATATATATATATGCTGTTCATAACTGTGCAATATATACCTGGCTGCTAAATCCTCAGAACTGTTACAGGATGCGTTTTTTGTAAATGTTGTAACTTTATTTTTAATTTATATTAAGCCGTCTCTTTTCTTGTAACAAACGCCCGCCCTGTGGGACGAATGAAGAGACTCTGATTCTGAGCCACGTCACAATATAGAGACACTTGATACTAAATCAACCTGAACATCAGCAGGACTATGGTCCCTTTAAGACAGGGGCTCAAACTCAATTTCATCGTGGGCCAGGTCAGCATTATGGCTGCACTCAGAGCGCCTCAGAGACAAAGTGCTGAACAGGGAACGCATATAGAACACGAGGAGTAACAAAATAAAACTATCATTAAAAACACAAATATCAAAATGTTATGTTCAACTAGTATTAAAAGCCAGTGCAAAACTTTAAGACTATATATAAATACATTTATAAATATATCATGTATATAAAATAATGTATTATATTACATGATTGCCTCAGCATTGGATTATTATGGGATAGGGTAATAACTTCATAATTAACTACGTCTGAAAGCAGAATTCCAGGCCGAATAATTGCAAGTCTCTACAGTGTCACACAATGAGATGCATTGTGGGACATGTAGTTTATGGGCAACGTGCTTCTGTAAAGCGGCACGTAACCGTATAATAAACGTATTCTATTCTTTCAGAGCTCTTGTGGGCCACATCAAAGGAAGTTGAGGACCTTGAGTTTGATACCCCTGCTTCACCCCAAAGTGCTCCTGTGGGGATTGTCCACAGTACTGAGTATGTTAGTCGCTTTGGATAAAAGCGACTAACAAGTAACATGTAATGTAAAAAAAAAAAAGAGCTTGAAGAAAAAAGGGGAGAGGAAGCTTTGACATCCGAGTGGAGGCCAACCACAACATATGTGCTGTCAAATGGTATGACAGCAGAGCGGGCACACTTGTGTCATCCTTTGCTGGACCAGAGCCATGAAGTCCCGACGCTGGTACGTGATCTTCTGGCGCACCATCCTCCTCGCTGTGATCAACGCCTGGCTCCTCTACAAGCGGGACTGCAGATGGAGCAGGAGATCCGGACCAGGAGACAGCTTCAGGCAGATCTAGCATCCTCTCTCATCCTGGTAAGAATGCATTTCTGCTATTTGCCATTTGTAATATTTTTTTATATTTCACTGTAATATGTTTGACTTGTATCCTAATGTATTGTTGACATGTATCTTGATTGATTATGTTCTAATCATTTGAACACAACTCCTCTGAAAACACCCAAGAGAGGACGGCCATCTTGAGGCGACGAGAGCCCAGCAGCGACGGTGACATCAAGGAGCCCGTTGAACGCTCAGAAGAGACCCTCCTCAGGTGATGGCAGTCCACCGAGCGGGGCCCATCCAGGAGATCACAGCCTGCACTGGACGTACGGGAGGACCTAGTGGCACATGTTCCAGTGAAGAGAGGACGCTGCAGACACTGCAGTAAAGGGTACACAAACACACAATGCACCAAGTGTGCGTACGTATAGGAACTGTTTTTGGGACTGCCATTGTATTCATATTTAATAAATGACTATTCATAAAAAATATGACTGATGTGTGATTATTATTCATGCTATACTGATATAGGGCTAAGTATGCAATCAACCCTGCAAATTAACCCTTAGTTGTTCAATATATTTATTCAGACGATGTGAGAAGAAATACAGAAAGCTGCTCCCAACTAAGCCCAACGTTGCAATATTACAACATTTCCCTAAAAACGAGGGCCTGCAAAGGGTTTTGGGTTTTGCACTGTGTGTCCATAAATGCTTGCCGTAGTTTCCTGTTTCTGGCTGTCTATGGAGGACATGGGTTGTTTCCTGTCAACAAAATGTGAAAACTCTTTCATTTCTGCTCCAGAGGCTCCACAGCATCTGAAAGGTCAACAAAAATAAATTCTAATGTTTTTCTATATTTGGGCTTTACGGGGTTAAGATAACCAAAAGGTTTATAATTACAAGCTTTAGGAATCACAAAGTATTGGCATCAGGGAAACGAGGAGAAGAGGAAAAGAGGTCTGCGTTCTGGACTCGGAGGTTAATGGAAAGCAGACGGTCTCCTCTCGTCAACCTGACCTCAGGGCGAGGCTTGGTGTTTGGTGATAGGAGGGATTATAGACATGGAGACACATGAGAAGAAATGCAATTCCTCCACTGTTATAGTGAGACAACATTAAGTTAGAAATACGTTAAGGTAACACTTTATATTAAGGTACACATATTCACCATCAACTAGTTGTTAAATCACATGCATATTAGCAGTATATTGGGTCTTTATTAGTCATTATAAAACACTTATTAATGCCTTATTTTAAATGACCGTATTCTACAATAAATAAGCCATTAGTTGAGACTTTTTCCTCAATAATCCTCTAATTAGTGCTGATTTATTGCAAGTAAGGAAGTTGTTGCACATGAGTTTTGGTCTTAATATGCTCTGCTCAATATGGGCCTCATAAGGCAGCAGCACCACAAGAACAATAATTATCCCATAATAACACTTAACAAATATGATCTATTCTTATGTAACAAGACATGAAACTATAAGTGTTAATTGTGTCTAAATAACAAAAAAATTGGTATTTCTAACTCAGAATTCCTTATTTTAAAGTGAAGTCTTGTTCATAACAAATAAGCTAGTAGTTTGACTCTAACATGTTAATTAACAACTATAGTTGGTGGTGAATAAGTGTACCTTAATATAAAGTGTTACCTAAGTGTATTAACCGCTAAGGCCAGGGGTCCCCAAACTTTTTCCTGTGAGGGCCACATAACTTTTCCCTTCTCTGATGGGGGCCGGGTCAGTTTGTAAGAGAAAAAGTGTGACGATCGCATGGGTGTCTAAACGTAAACATTTATTGTTTTCTAGAAAGCCACACATAACCAAATATTAATAACCCTTTCCGGGATCTTCACAGAAAAAAAGTCAGGAAATAAATAATAACTCTATTAATGAAATAAATAACACGATTTATGAAATAAATAATAACCAAATAACCCTCTCTGGGTCAGTGGCGTTTTCTCCCGGAGGCCAAGGGAAGCCAAGCTTCCCCTGTTTTTTCGGATTGTAGTTATAATTTAAATAAATAAATAAAAACACTTTGTTTTGTTTCGATAACTCTCCTTTGCTGTGTGTTGCTGCCGGCCCGTCTCTCCCCCATTCTCATTGAGTACTTTACAAAGAGTGAAACAGCGCCCCTCTAGATGTTATGGTGAAACAGTAGATTGCACTCTCTGTTGCGAGAGGAGGCCAGCCGAATCTGGCTTCCTTTGATGAAAAAAAATGGAGGGATTGACCAATCAGATGAGGCCCACGTGATGCCCCTGCCAACCTGTGATTGGTCAGGGCCATGAGGGAAGCCTGGCGATTTGATTGGACACTGCCATCCAATCAAATCACATCAACATCAGTTTTAATACTGTAACTGTCATCACCACCGTTAGAAATTATCAAGCAAATGAAGCATTATGGAGGGTGGAGATTTGGCGTACTTAATCAAACATAACTTTACTAAACTTCCGCTACAGCAGCAACTAAAAATTAAATCAGATGACAGGCCAATGCCCGCACTCGAGCTGTGTGTACACAGAGGAAAAAGGGAGAGAATCGGACGTTCAATGAGGACAATTATGTCCGCACGGAGTGGCTAACTGGAAGCGCTAAACTTCAGCGTCTATTTTGCTGGCCATGTCTTCTTTTTGACAAGGATTCGTGCTCCCTGAACAATCCTTGGGCAACTTCAGGATTCATCGACCTGTCACGGGCAATTGAGAGGCACGGTACATCCAAAAATCACATAGATTGTGTGATTGTCTGCATACATTAATAAGTAAAATACTTAAATTAATAAGGAGAGAGTTTCAGCTGGAGAGTGCGTGCGGACCTTTCGGTTAGATAACAGGCAAGTCCTGCATCTGTGTGATACAAATGTGTGTCAAATGATACCGGGCGCTGTAATCACTCATCTGGTTACGTTATTGACCCCCCCCAAAGTCTTGGCTTTCAGAATATGAAAATGTTATTTCCAATTTATTTATTTCTCACTTGCAATCTGCTCTTCCGCAGCAAAGCCCCCCCCCACCTCTCGCTCCGCTGAAATTATGAATGTAAGAGTATAGTAATCATAGATAACACGGCAGGGTCCGTTACAGTTTGTTTTCATCTGATTTCAATTAAACAAAGTATTGGCTTTCAGAATATTAAACTTGTTTCGGCAAATTCAGATGATAAATACAACTTTGAAGCTTCGGCATAATTACAAGCGGAGAACGGAGTAACTTAACGTCACAGCAGGCACAACAACAGCCGGTGTTTCTCGTGAGTGTTTTCCCCGGGAAACAAACACAATACACACAAACGCAAAATTACACAAGCACACACACTCACACACGTATACACACACACTCGCGAGCTTCCCCTCCAAAAGAAAATATCTTCCCTCGGTAGTATTTTGATCATTTGCTAATAATCAATCAGATCGATGGATTCCAGAGAAGAGACAACTTTGAAGGCTTTTTTCTCAAAATGATGACTCGGTGACAGTCATTATATAATGTGACATATTTCGCTTAATATTTGAAGTACAAAAACAATCCTGATATCATTAGAAAGCTAGGAATATCCTCTTTCCAACAGTGTATACAACTCAAAAGGTGTCTTCGGGTCAATGCGACTGATTTCGATAGAGCAGGTCACAACATTTTGACAGGGGCTAGTCTAGGATTCGCGTGGCCAGACTGAAAACAATTTAAAAAAAAATCATAATGCGTCTCTGGTATTGTTCAGGGGGCCGGGCCAAATGTGGAGGCGGGCCGTACCCGGCCCGCGGGCCTTAGTTTGGGGACCACTGGCTAAGGCCATAAAGAAGATAATTGATGATGCACTCACAATATAACTCTGACTGCAGATAGAAACCCAAAATGGATCATTGGAAGTCAAAATGGCATTATACCTTTCAGAACAAACCCTTTTTTGATTTCACTCATATGTTAACAATGAAACAATCATTTGAACCAATACGTCTGGCACGTAACATCCCATACAATGGCCACTTTTTATTTGTACACTTGATTTAAACAAACGGACTGTGTCGAGAAAAGTCAGATTTCAAATATTTTTTATCCGGTAATTTTTTTTCAGTACAATTCAGTATTCCGATAACAATTATAAGATTTCCCGAGAAATAAGAATTCTCAGGAAAAAATTCTGAATTCCCCAAAAAATAAATAAGATTTTTGATAATTAAAAAAGAAAAAAAATCTGAATTCTGAGATTCTCAGAAAAAGGAAATTAACAAAGTATAATTCTCAGGGAAAAAATGAAATATTAGTTTAATTTCTCAGAATTGTGAAACTAGACGAATAAAGATCATCTAATTTAATCCAATCCATCAACTAAATAATGTGTCGCAGTCACTGAGCACATTACATCCAGTAACCACCAGGTTCAACAACATGCTGGAGTTTATTTCATTCTCCATGAAGAGGAAATATTTGCCAACAGAGGAACATCCTTTCTGTCGTAAACAAAGCGTTGTTGTCTTACGTTCTTTTTGATGAGGTTATCAATGACAGACAATAACAGGGGAGGATGGGGGTGGGTGACGGGGGTAAAAGAGCTATTTGGATTTGTAGAGCCTGACTCTCA